>NC_052942.1:41416310-41491310 GCF_013358895.1 Oreochromis aureus | reverse complement strand
TGAGTTCAAGCATTTTAGCAGCTTTGTTTGCTCGAGGATGATGAAATCAGCTTCAGACATTTAGTTTGCAAAAACAGCAATAAGTGTGCTTATTTAATGAGCAAAAGCAGAGTCTTACTTTATTAGCTTTATTAGCTCTAAAAACACAAATATTATTTAACAAGAGGAAATTAATTAAAATCAAAGAGACAATATTATTTTACTTTCTGTGCTATTGATCTGAAATTGATTCATTATTGTTGCTGTGTTAAAAGCATAACCAGGGACCAGCTCTGCAAATTAACTGTGCCTAAAAATCCTATATTTGCTTCAATAAATGTATTTAAATGCAGCGATGCTAATAAGCTACGGTCTGCTGTACAAATAAATAAAATACAAATTTCATGTAAATAAAAAAAATACACATTTATTTGGAGCTTTTATTATGAAAGGGTTAGAAGGGTAATACTCAGCTTCCTGCAGCCTGAGCTGATTGAAGTGATTTGGCCTCAGGTGTGAATCTGACACTGTGGCCATCAGGACTCCAAGAATCAGGAACTCATCTTTATAAAGTTTCTTTTTGTCCTCTCTCAGTTTTTTCATTCTGATTTTTTTCAAACTTTCACTTTTTATAAAGTGATATATTAAAAAGATCATTATTACTGCATAATAATCACCTTTGTAAAATATGAATATACATATAAACACCCCGGCAGTGCAAGTCATTAAAATAATTTCCAGCTGCATTGAAGAGATCGAACAGCATTATTCAACAATAATAATAATAATAATAAGAGTATATAATATATAATAATGAAAGTCACAGTTTCATCTCAAATGCGTCACAGCAGCCAATTATTGAAAACTGCTGCTGTTTTTTTAAGCATGAAGAAAGAACATGAGCCATCGCCCGCCATCACGCCGCGCTCGTCATCACAGAAAGCAAAGGTGGTCCTGAGCAGCACCCGAGTCCGCCATCACAGCATCCTCAGACCAACAAACTTGAGCCCACTCACACTGTGTTTGTTCACTGTGACACTCTGGAAGCTTCCACAGCTTTGGAACACCCCCTGCCTCCCCGGGGTCACGACCCCGGTCTGAATTCTTCTTTCAGCTCTTTGTCAGAAACACTTCTGATGGATTACTGCACGCTGCACACGATCCCGCCAATCAAACACACACACCCCACCCCCCGTGTCCGTCCATGTGTCCCGAGTCCTGCTGGTGACTCGGGTGGAAGTGACAGGGCTCATGAGTGACATGCCTGAACACACACTCAGGGCACAGTGTGTGTGTGTGTGTGTGTGTGTGTGTTTTAATTATTTTCAGTAACACAGACTCAACTTCAACTCACATATTCATCTTCTTCACCACCAACACCACCTCAGTGTGTGTGTCAGTAACACAACCAGCTGCTGCTCTGCATGACACACACACACACACACACACACACACACACACACACACACACACACACACACACACACACACACACACAGGGGACGAGGTCTGGTGGACATAAAGTGCTTAATGAGTTCAGTAATTACGTAGTCTGATCTCACATACAGGATTTAAGAGCTAACTATACACACACACACACACACACACACACTATAAATAAGTGTCACGTGACAGCGGGACAGACAGACGGACGGATAAATAGATTGATAGACACAGACCTTTTATTTGACTCACATATTTCATCGCACGGCGACAAATAAAAACGTGACTACACCAACAAGACGTTTGTGTAAAATAAATTATTTTTGAAATTATATTTGAGCTATTCATGTTTTAATATCAATTAAAAAAAAAGATCTTTGTCGAATCAGGAAACTTCTGGAAAATAAAAGAAAGCCTTAAAATGAGCATGTGTGAGCTGCTCCTGGTTCCCATCAGAAACTAAAATACAATAAAATAAATAAGGTTAATGATGGAGACGCTCCTTTAAAGGAAGAAGGCCTCACTCGAGATCACACCCATGTAATCTGAGTCTTTGTGGCACTTTTACTTTTTCATTTAGAAACGGTGTAATAAACCGGATCTTTGCTGCCCAGCGCAGGAGTTTCCCTCCCTGCTCCAGCAGCAGCCTCCCCCCCCCTCCTCCTCCCCCCGTACGCCAGGGCGCCCCTGTCGTTTGTGTGACTGTTGATCCTCGCAAAGAGGACAGATCAAATATTTCTCCTCCAGCATACGAGGCTTTCCGCCGGGGCCTCGCAGATATGATGATTGGGGTTGACGGATGGACGGGGGCCCCGGGTTTTGAAGTCTGGAACAGACAGCGGTGGCTTTGATAGCCCCCGCTCCTCTCACACTGGATCACCAAAGAGACCGGGCAAGAAGAGAGGAGGAGGAGGAGGGTGAAGGAGTGAGAGTGAGCGGGAACAAAAGCATCTGTGGAGTGGTCAGAGCTGGCGGCGGCAGCGACAGCCGCCATCACGGGCTGTTTGAAGTTTACACACGCACTCCCTCCTTCCTTCCCCAAAAGCTCTGCTTCCTCTGTCCTCGCTCCCACTTCCTCCTCGTAGCTGCGCTCCAGCCTCGTGTCTTGTGCCTCACCAGAAGAAGAAGAATAGTTTCGCCTTAAGAGCCTCTAACAGCTCTAACTTTATAAAAACTCCCCGAATCGATGCCCCGCGTCGATGCAGGCACGCTGAGAGAGGAAGATTATTTCTAACCTTGTCAGCTGCGCTCTGTGAGCCGGCGAGGTTTCAGGAAACGGGAGAAACGTGCAGCCATAGAAAAAGAGTTTGTTTTATTCTGTGCAGAAAGACGCGATCCTGACGCCGTCTGCATCCACAACCTGTGCGGGAGCGTCACTCTCGTACCTGCTGACATCCAGCGCTCTGTTAGCACAGTGACCTCACAGCAGCCATGTTGCTGGTCACACGATGTCATTAAAAAGGCTCCAACAGCACAAATGCGGTCCAGCTCGGGTGAAGCTAGCAGACAACTAGCAGCTACGGTTGCCTGTGTCACCATTCACCTGTCAGTCAAAGAGGTCACACCCCTAATAAGGCCAACTTTATACAGGTGAGTTATGAAGGGTTAACTTCCTAAACTAGTATCAGGCAGTAAGACTGTGGGGACCTGCTCACCGCTGCCTCCCACAGCGAGCCAGGGGAAGAAAAACTGAGCGAAAGTGCACGTTTGGAGCTTAAGTCCGACCGCAACCCCGGCGCCATGCGACAGGAAGCTTAAAAACGGTGGACACAGCTCCGGTCTGTGCACGGCGCCGAGCTCTGATAGCGGCCGACACCAGACAGATGGCGTTTGTCGGGCCCGGAGAGCAAGAGTTAACCCGATCCCGCGCCCCCTCCCTCCAGCCCTCTCTTCTTTTTAAATGTCTCCCATATAAACAGATTTTGTTGCTGCTTAAAGTGGGCTCAAAATTAAAGCGTATCGTTTTACACACATATTGCATGCATATTACGGAGCCCCAGCTGGTGGCAGGCTGCTCTTAAGAGCCATATGATTAAGTTAGAGGTTGGGGTATCCGATAAGATTGGAGCTCTCTGCATCTCTCTCTATCTCGCTGCCTATTTTACTGCAAACTTATTAAATGGAGGAAACGACATTATTTTTTTCTGAGTGTATGTGTAATTATTGTCACACACCTGTGACTCCCCGCCATCCACGACAGGGAAGAAGAGGAGGGATGATGAGGAGGGAGGAGGGGGAAGAAATGTCGTTGGGAGCAGCGGGAGTCCTCGTTTCAGGAAAAAAGGAGGAGGATAAAGAGGAGAGGAAAAACAAGAGAGCTTGTTAATCAGGCTCTTTCTGTCACTGGCTGAACACTGATATCCTAATGATTCACGCCGAGATAGTGACATCACGAGGGAGGATGACGGAGCGACGCGGAGGGGGGGTGACAGCCCCCCCAAAAAGGACAACTAGTTTAGCACAGACAAGATGACAGAAAGTACGAAATGTGAAAAAAGGAGACATAAACTGGGAAACGTCCCTCCGAATCTGTCGGCGCATTCCTTGCAAACAGGCGCTCGTTTAATTTGAACAGAATGTTTCCGAAGGAGCGCCGCGCTGGACGCTTTCCAGCCAACTTTGGATCCGTCGTGTTTTTTTCTCTCGGCAGACCACCCGGCTGTGATCCGATCCTCACAAGACAAAGGAAATTACCTATTAAGAGGGAGAGATGATCTTCCTTTAGCCGTGCTCCAACAAAGTGACTCACCATGCTGTAATTGTTTACCTTTGACTCGGCCCATAAGTCTCCCTGTTCTGCTGTAACTTAATATTTTGCAGCAGCAGCGCCGCCCTCACCCTCTGCTCCTTCTTCTTCTTCTTCTGCGTCTGCTCTAACAGGACAGATGTCATCGCCCCAAACAGTCTGAGTCACCGCACGCCTCCACACCCCGAGTAACTCGAGATGTCAGCGAGGAGACCGAATCTTTGGCCGACGCTCGCAGTCACGGCGGCTCGAGGCCGAGGGCCACGCGGCCGGCGGCGGCGTGATGTGTTGAAATCGATGGGAGGGCGTGCGAGTTACGATTAATCACAAGCAAGGAGAAGAGGCTCAGCTGCGGCGGCCTCACAAACATGGCCGTGCACACAAGTGGCCCGCAATACTCAGGTTCAAAGCGTTTTTCCCGTCGGCCAGCTCGCGCATCTGCGGCGAACCGGCTTCGCCTCCGCCGAGAGGAGGACACGGCCTGAGAGAGAGCGTGTGCGAGCCGCGAGGCCTCATCCTCAGTTTTTTGGGTGTAGTGTTTTAATAGAAAGCAGATGGTTACAGATGCAGGGCCGAGTGCCCGCGATGACACATCTTTAATATTTTAGAGTGGTCTGTGCTGTAAATGTTGCAGCAGCTGTTTCCCAACACGGTAAATTTACAGCGTTTTTCGGTCCTCGCGTGTTGTGACTGACAGCTATTGGATTTACTGTAAATTACACAAATGAATATGGAAAAGCCATGAAAAAAGGCAGCGGCTGAATCAATGGCCGCACGTTCTGCAGCCCGCTGATTATTCTCTTATTTTAGTTTGTGGGCGGTGGCTCGCGCTCGGCCCGAGAACTGATATTCAAATGTAAAGCGATCCTAAAATAATGAGACGGAGAGAAAGGTTGACGGAGGAGGAAGGAGGCAGCACAGATAAATATATATTTGTTTTGTGTTTCTGCTTTAGCTTTAATGTCAGCGGCGAGGATAGAGGCTTTCTGCCGATGCTTTTGAATCGAGGCGATTGTCATCAATTCGCGTCTTGGCATTTAAGCCACCCTCTTCAAATATGAGCATTTGAAATGCAAATAAAGCTGCGTATACGCAGACAAATGAAAAGACACACCGCGGAGTGGGGAGAGCGTCTGAAGACTTAACTTTTGACTGTTTTTATCGCCGCGCTTTGCCTTGTCAAACATTCCGCCGGCCCGCAAAGCGCCGCCGCGCCCCGTTCACGCTTTTATTTGTAGTTTTGTTGGGCCGCTCGCAGTCAGAGAGGAGCAGAAGAGTTGCTTTCATCCTGCCCTTGACTTCGCTGTTTGCGCCTCGTGGGATGTGTTCGATTAGCTCTTTTTTTTTCTCCCAGTGAGAAAATATGATTCACATTTTTCCCCCTCTCTCCGTCTCTCTGACGCTACAGTTATTTAAACATCAATAGCCATGCGTCTTCTTTAGCACATACTCTTTCTCATATTGATATTTGTATATGATCATTACTTTTGGCCCTGCATGCTTTGTTATACTGCGTCAGCTTCAATAGGTGTAAGATCCAATACTGCAGCCTCTGCATTCCCAAAAACCGATAGACTGTGTGAGAGAATCCACACTTTATACATCCAATAAAACACAGCGTCCTGCTCCGTCTTTGGGAATGTTTCACCGGACTCAATGAAAGGTTAATTAAGCTGCTTTTCTTCACTGCTGACGAAGATTTAGGTGATAATAATGTGTAACATTTGATTGGTTGGCAGCTGGTTTTGATGAGCATCTGGGTGGATTTTGTGACGTTGTGGTGAAGCAGCCAAACGTGTCGACGAATCAAGTCGCATTATTCTTAAACATATTTCACATGCGTGCCTGGTTTTTAAGTCTTTTATTTAATTCCTTCTCTTTCAAATTAAAAGACCTCTACTGTGCAGTTATGGTTCACAGGAACTCTTCTATGCAGGCTTTTATTGTGAAACATTTGCAGGAACTCTGACAGTCTGACAGTTTGCTCCTGTATTTCAGGACGGGTCCTGCTTTGCGAGGTGTAGACACTCTTTCTTTGTGTCACACATGACCAGCTTTTTTTTGTTTTTGTTTTTTTTGTTGTGAAAGACGGGGAAGATTTATCAGACAGAAAAGTGGAGAGAGCGATGCAGCGAAGGGCCCCGGATCCAGTTTAGCTCAACTACACTGAAGCTAAACTGGGCCCACGTCCGGCTTTACTGGAATTGCAGTTAATAAGTATATAAAGTGATAAACTGATATCAGCTGTGACATCAATTCTAAAATAATTGTTCTTTTGACTTATGACAGGCAGAAATCACTGCATTGCTCATGTTAATGTTTTAATTATTTATATTTATATGTAATTCTTTATTAAATGTGTCATTGTTTGTTGACAGTAAACAAACTAAAGTTTAATTCAGTCATATATTGTATATAACTGTAAATTGTAAGGTAGAAAAATAAAACAGAGAAACTCCAACAATCTGGCGACACCCTATGAGCACCTGGCGACAGTAGGAAGGAAAAACTCCCATTGAACAGGAAGTAACCTCAGGCAGAAGCTCGGGGAGGGGTGAGGTTTGTGGGCAGACAGGAGCTCGGAGCTGGACTGTAATGAATGACGCCATTAGCTCGGTGTTAGCCTGTCAGCAGGTTGGATTTACGCCCTATGACGGTAACCGTGGAGACGAAGGGAAGCAGCGGGAGGAAAAGGTTTCAAAAACAGAATGTTTCAAACATGTTAACATGAAGCTGTTGAGCATTTGATTGTTAACGAGCGGAGCTTCATTTTCTCATTTACTGTCAGAGGACGCACGGGGGGCGGGGCGGCTTAACCAGAACATTTTTATTGTTTTAAAAATGACAAACTGATGGCACAGATCCATTTTTACCCAAGAACAGCAGAGCAGAACGAGGAAGACGAACACGAGGAAGAGGAGGACGATGTGATGGCGGGCAGGGGGACTCGGCTACCTGCCGAGAGCCGGCGTCCAAATGGGAAGGTAATAACGACGCGAGAGCGGCTGTCTGCGAGCTGACGGCCGTGTTACAGAGAAGTCACGTAATTAAGAAACGCAGTCAGAGTTTTGTGAAAAGTGGCCGTCGCCGCTGGAGGAGGAACCGAGCGGTTTTAAGCGGCGCTTCAAACGCAGATAATGAGGAAGATGAAGAAGAAACAATAAACAGGAGAAATCAATCACACGGTTGAAATGAAAGAAGTCGTCCGGTAGGAGAAATGAGACACGTTTGGATGAGAAGCAGACTGGAGGGGTGGCAGAGAATGGGAGGCACTGATGGACGGATGGAGGGGAGGCGGGGGGTGGGCCACAGAAATAAACCAGCTCCCATCTGATGAGCAGCTTGTCCGTAATACTGAATCCCCGGCTCGTGCCAAGTCTGCTTCCTGATACAGAAACACGATAAGTGCCGATTTTTGAAAAGATTCCCCCCTCCGCCCCCGCCCCCATCCTCATTTGCCTTTTGGCCTGAAAGCTCTCCTCATTGGTGGATATCAGGTGGCTGGTTTTCCTCGCTCTGCCCCCCCACGACATGATGATGAAGTGAAAAGAAGGGATAAAGACGAGCACACGGTGGCGGCGTTCTCGGCCGGCAGCTACGGGACAGATGATGTGGCCATCTTGAGATCGTTTGTCATCTGTCGGCAGAGTTGACCTTGCAACGAATGCCGGCCGTCGCACTGATATGGTCTTTTATGGCGAGGAAACAGAGAGACGGAGGAGGATGGAGGGAGGGCTGTTGTTTTCAGTAATAAAGACAACATTTATGGCTTCCCCTCGCACCGCCAGTTAAAAGAGACACAAACATGGAAATCCATTATGGAACGCTTCTTAAAAGTGTGACCAATCCCTGTTCAGTCAATTAGAGTCTGGAGACTGAGAATATGATGTTTGTCTGTTTAGCCCCCGATGCATACAGATCAGCCGGGATTGGCTGATGGAGAGAGGCAGAGAGGGAAAGACGGAGGGCCGGCGTAGCCAAGCTCTGCTTATCTCTTTTCTTCTGGCTTTTTTTTTCTTTTTGCTCCCAGATACAAAAGCATTAATGTGTGCAGCTATGTGCTTTGCCATTGTTCTGTGTTAAAATGCTTAAAAAGGTTGTTTGTGGAGCCGGCGAAGCGAGCGGGATGTCCAAGAAAAAAGAAAAAAAAAGCCTCTGCTTAAAAAGTTGCTCGGCGAAAAAAAAAATAGGCCGCATGAAAGCACGGCAGTTAATAAGAGTGGTTACCCCAGAATGAGCGGGGATGAGGTTTCACATTAAAAAAGATTTATCTTAAAGTATGGTGCTAATCCCTTCAGTTTTAATCCCCCCTCCTTCCCCTCGCCGCCCCCCGGAGCAGCCCCTCACAGCACCCTTTTCATTCCATAATAAAAAACTATAAACCATAAAGTACTTACAATTTCTGGAAACTGGCAAATGCACGGCGGCCTGATTTTACAAGGATTCCTGGCCAGTGAATCACAGAGCTCGAAGGACTCGTCTTTCTCACAACAGATTATTAGAAGGAAGTCGAGGGGCACGGTGGAGGGCAGCGAGGATGCCGCAGAAGAGGAGGAAATGGGAGTGAAGAGGAGGAAACAGGAAGTAAGAGGAGGAAACGGGAGGGAAGAGGAGGAAATAGAAGGGAAGAGGAGGAAACAGGAGGTTAGAGGAGGAAACAGGAAGTAAGAGGAGGAAACGGGAGGGAAGAGGAGGAAACAGGAGGTTAGAGGAGGAAACAGAGGAAAGAGGAAGAAAGAGGAGGGAACAGGAACAAACAGGAGGAAGCAGGAAGAAAGTGGAAGAAAGAGGAGGAGTGCATGTTTGAGATGACCTATTTAATGATCACGGCGATGGCAGCAGTGGTGGTGATAGGTGGGGGGGGGGTGTCACAGGCTGGATGGATGCCTCTGTCCACTGCAAGCTGCTTGAACGAGGAAGCATATGGGTGCATGAGAACCTCAGCCCACTTCATGAATATTTGATTCATATTTCCTGTGTGCATGTGCGACAGACAGACAGAGAGAGAGAGAGAAAGGAAGGATATTTTTCCCTCTCTCACTCGTCATCGCTAAAACTCACAAGGCTTACTTTGTGGCGTTTGAATCATAATTGCCAATACTGAATACAAATCTCTCAGCGCTAAACACGATGAGTGAAATCGAAATGACAAAATGAAGCTCGTATAACGGTGTAATCAAAGATAGGTTCGGGGGGGTTCTTCCGTAAGCAGTCAGAGATGAGGATCAGGATCAGGGGCGGTTATTAGCCGGCCAGCGAACAAAGGCCCCAGTGTTGGGGGCAGCTCAGCCCGAGCCCGTTACTGTACCTTTCAAAACGAATATGTAACCATATCTGTTTTAAAAGGCCGATTCATATTTCTGTGAATGCGGCGGGAAACTCGTTCCCATCTCTGCGCAGGCCCGGCCTTTTGTGCAAAGAGGGCCACATTAAATTTTGGTCATGATGTAAAGCTTCTCCAGCTTTCCGACAGAACAACGGCGCTTATTGTGCCTTATTGTTACCGAGGCGACCGCAAAGGTCAGCGTGGGCGTGGCCGCGCGCACACAAGGACGGCACTCACTGAAAATTGGGTTATATGTGATCAACTAAGTTATTAATCAGATTAAAATGGATTCCCTCCGCCTGCTGTTTAACCAGGCAGGAGGGGAAAAGCGAAGGAATAAAGACGGCGAGAACAAACAGGCCAGTGTTTACTCGTGCACAGGCAGAGAAAGTCATCGTTTCGGAGGCTGAAGTCAGCGCCGGCGATGAGCGCGATAAGGGGCGGCCCCGCCGGCGTGCACCCGGCCCGTCTAAAAGCATGTGCCCTTGCCACGGATGCCCCCTCACTTCATCCAGGTAACCTCCCTAATCCTGATTAAATCACTGTAATTAGAATAAGCACTGTTCCTCCACCCCCATATTTCCCTAATAAAACAATGCAGCAGTTTAAATCCGGTGGCTGGGATTTGCAACGCAACAATGCAGTTTATATCCATCTCTGCTGAGGAATTAAGTGTATTTTCTAACTGCTAATGTTATAATGTTGCGGGCTTATTTGTCTCTGCGCTTGCTGCTCTTATTCTCATTCCCCCCGCGGTTTGTGCGCTGTCTGTCTCACAACTTTTGTTTATTGGAGCCGTTTTTATTTGTTTGCGTTTGATGTCGAAATCAGGCCGGTTTTTTTAGCGGCTGGTTAGGATCGTTCGTCACGACAGGAAATAATACGCGTTATTTGTCCTTAATTGCCACAGAGCGTTTCAAACACAGCAGCGCGCTGCCTGCGTGTCTGTACCTGTGTATACTTTTTGTTTTTATTAGTATCACTGCATGCTGCCATTGATGTGGAATAACACGGGAAATAAAAGTTGACATAGTTTCTTGATTTTCTTTATTTTTTTACCCCCACAGCCCCCTGTTTTCCTCTCCCTCTGCCTCGCTCTCTGTTGTTTTTTATATATCTGCGTTTTTCCTTGAAGTTGCTGCTGCATTGTCTCATTATGTGTCGACTAGCTGTGTAAGTGTAGTTATTATGCCTGTGTGTCTCTGCCTGCCGGTGTTCTCTCTCTCTCTCTGTCTCTCCCTCCGAGGATGAGGAGCTTTACGAGTACAACTCCTCTGAGGCGTCCTCTTCACATCTCCGGGGCGCCTGGGGAAGGGAACGCTGCATTCTTAAGAGGAGCAACTCAAACCGAACAAAGTCTACAGGAGTCAGGGAAGAAAAGAAACAAACAGCAAACTAACGAGATGGGAAGCAGAGATCATGTCAGATATATCGGGTTGGAAGGCCAATTTATAACCCATTGTTTCAACTTTTGCAATATTGAATACGATGCACACTGACGGGGGTGGGGGGGGTATACAGAGTGCACATAAAAGCAGCTGATTTGCACGTGAACACGCACGCGCGCACACACGTATGGATGGAGTGTGTAAATGCGATCTCCCACGCTGCCTTCGCTGCGTTCCCCGTCCTGTTTCTAAAATAATGAAGAGAATAATTGTCGCGCACGTTTGCGATCACCCGGCACTCGTCTCCGTTTCCTTATCAAGAGCAACTCCATCCCGCCTCTCGCTGCAGAACTTCCAGGAAAAATGCGCGGCCGCCACCAGCAAGCGTTCTCGGAGAGGACCGGCTGACGAGCGGGGGAAATATTTTTAGAGCTATCACATCTGAGAGCGAGCAACAGGTCCCATCCGTGCAGCCTGACAGCAGCTATTACCTTTAATTGCTCTTTGAAAACTACACTATTTGCACTTTTGGGTGACAAGGTGATAATGCACCTCTGCACAAGTTAAACCGGTAATGTAGACGCACGTGGGAAATGGCACCTCGCCTTCAGCAGCCGTCAGAGCTGTCATCTCTGCACACAATGAGAGCCCGGGGAGGCGTCTCACCGACAGACAGGCAGGCAGACAGGCCTCCAGATGGCTTAATCACTGCAGGAGCCCCTGCCCTCCAGCAACAAGACAGACAGGCAGGCAGACAGACAGGAGGAAGGATCGTGGACTGTGGGAAAACGCAGGGAGGAGGGCGGTTCAGTCACTCGGACTGTGGTCAAACTCTGGTTGAAGTTCTAATCAGGTTAAACTGTTTACAAGAAGCCTCCAATTCAATTTGGCACAAATAAACGATTTAAGCGGACCGTCTGCTCCAGCAGTCAAACCCGAAACTCGCTTAACTGATGTCACAGCGTTGATTGTGACCCTCGCACAGCTGCACAGCTCTTGTTTGAATTGTGTTTTACACACTTCAGTGATGCCTCTTTTTACTTTTATCTTGTGTTATTGTCACTTTGTAAATTCTGTTTTTAAATAAAGGTGTTATTTTAATGTTAGAGAATTTTGAAAAATCTGTAAATTAAAGATGGTAATAGTTCAAACCGAGCCATTTGAGCCGGTTCGGGCATCCTACCCATGTCCCGCCAGGAGGAGGCCCGGGCAGACCCAGGACACACGGGAGAGATTATATCTGGGCTCTGAGCGCCTCGGTGTCCCCCGGGTGAGCTGGAGGAGGTGGTCGGGGAGAGGGAGGTCTGCTCATGCCGCGACCCAAACCCAGATAAGGAGAAGAAAATGGATAGGTAAATAAAAAATTCTAACTAAGCATCAGAGCGGAGATTTTAATGAGACAACTGAAACTGCAGTTTCTCAAACGCCCACCGGAGGCTCCCATGGTAAAACAGTGAAATGATTCTCTGGCTCAGAGCTGAGTGAGAAACAGCAGCAGAAGGATCCAGATGTTTCCATGCTATAGATGCCCTCTGCTGTTAGGAAGTACTCTGAAGACTGGAAGCAAACACAGAAACATAAAGATGCTCCTCTGATTGTGTGTGTGCACCTAAAACAGGCTTTAAAGGCCGGCTTTGGAGTTTTACTGCGAAAATGAATTAAATATATCAACCAATAGCCCGCCTGTGTCCCCAGTATTGATAAATGAGTTCATAAGCACCATCTGCCCATCCAGGACTGTCAGCTGTCACCGCTCTGAACCCTCAGCCTCACTTTTAAGTGTACAGAATAATTGCAGCGACACAGGTAAGCCACATGTCGGGCTCATTAGTGAACACAGGGGAGTCTAGCAGCAATGTGAACTGCTTTCCACGCGTGTGTACCTGTGTGTGTCTGTGTGTACCTGTGTGTGTCTGTGTGTACCTGTGTGTGTCTGTGTGTACCTGTGTGTGTGTGTGTTAAATACAAACAGCAACCAAATCATGGTAATGAAACACCTGATAAGGACAGTATTATTGGCAATTATCACATTTTACATCACGAGAAGTTTGATGTGTGTGTGGGAATGTTTGTGAGTGTTTGTCCACGTCAAAGCTGCCTGCGTTGCTCACGTACGTCTTTGGCGTGTGTACTGTGATGTCACCAGTGAGCGTGATCAAACACGCCCAGCGCGCTGTGAGGATGTGATCTCGACGCTCACGGCGGAGGCACCTCTGACAGTAACCTGCATACGACCAGGAGGGGGCG
This sequence comes from Oreochromis aureus, assembly GCF_013358895.1. NCBI lineage: Eukaryota > Metazoa > Chordata > Actinopteri > Cichliformes > Cichlidae > Oreochromis > Oreochromis aureus. The sequence continues at coordinate 41,478,181 of NC_052942.1, read as the reverse complement.
CCTGCTCTGGACTGGACTGGCTCCTCCCACCCAGCAAACATCTGCCACGACGTCTCAACAACTAGAAAGTCTGATCCAAATCTCAGTGTTGTTCAGACCAGCGGATCCCGCGGGGTGGCTGTGGCTCAGGTGGTAGAGCAGATCAGCTACTGATTGGAAGGTTGGTGGTTCGATCCTTGGCTTCCTGCATGCCAAGTATCCTTGGGCCAGATACTAACCCCAAGTTGCTCTCCAATGCATCCATCGGAGTGTGGATGTGTGTGAATGCTTAGATTGCACTTAAGTACAGAAGGAAGTGCTTGTATGAATGGGTGAATGAGGCATGTTGTATAGAGCGCTTTGAGTACTCCAGGAGAGTAGAAAAGCGCTACAGAAGAATCAGTCCATTTACCGTTCTGGTGTGCTGGAATCCTTTGTGTACCAGCGCAGAGGCCGAGCACCTGAGGAGCAGAGTCTGAGAGGAGAAACCTGCTTCAGCTTCACCGGGCATGTCAGCAGCGCTCCGCCCAATCGTGTGTCAGAAGCTGGTCGGTGCTAACACGGTGCCAAGCGAGCTAAAGAGGCACTTGGAAACCGATCGTCTCTTCTGAGAGAAACTTGGCTCGTGGAAAGGACCAGAGCAGCGGCACCGCTCGCTGGCACGTGTCTAATAAGGTGACTGCAGCTCAGCGGCACGCAGGGAACAACGCAACGGCCAGACATCACAAATGTGCTGTCCAAACATCCTACGATAAGAAGAGCCGCTCCTAAAAGTACACGCAGCTCGTTCTGTGAATCAGACAGGCGCGAACGCAGGGTGGGGCTAGAGTTTCAGTCATCACACCACGCGGCTGGACTTCAGGTGACGTCACGGCGGCGAGGGCTCCTTCACTGACAGCCGGCTGTTTCAGAGCGCGCGCCGAGCTGAACCTCTGAGTTTCCATCTGCAGCGAACACAAACAAACCGCAGCACTTCTGAGGAGAAGCGCGACGTGAGAGCGCTCAGAAAGCGGGAGTCACGGCTCTAATTGAGAACACATAGCACTCTCCTCTCTGCTTTCACTTCCATCCACTAACCACCGGCTTCTGTAGCACACTTCTCCCGCAGTAAGAGGTGCTCAGCTCTGAGCTCTGCCATTTTCTTTCCTCAGATCCTAAACGTGCTCATCCAAGTCCTGCCCTTTTATCAACACCTCCTCCTCTTCAGGTTGTCAGTCTCAGCCTTCTCAGGTCCACATGTCATATATTAGAGGAGCAGAGGTGGGCGGGCGGGTGGGGGGGCTGAGGTAATGTAAGTAATACGATGTGAGGAGCGTTGTTCGCAAGCAGCCGCAGCATGTACAGCACTGTTTGAATAATGTAATACTTCATGTTTGATAATGCATGGCTATAGATAGGTCTGCACTGCAGCCAAGTATTGATTGTGTTAAGCACATCTACAGTACAGCAAACGGTGCGGGTTCATATCAATCTTTACACGGTGTACTGTACCTCAGTAACCAGATACCTCGGCTGATTACAGAGAGCTCGGGGCCACTGCTGCTCTTAATGACATTTATTAATAAATCCGATTCGGGAGGCGTGGCTTACGTACGCGGCCGTCTACGTTTCTATCTGTTACGTGTCAGAGCATGCGGCGCCCTTTCCCCTCCTCCAGGCATACTAATGAAGCGATGGCCACTCCAGACGTGCGACGCGTGCCCCGCGACAGCTCACGCGCATTCAGGGCAGAATTTCGATATTAATGATTTATGCTGTATTTGCATACAAACCTAATGCAAACCCACTCCAGATAATCACATTTTGCCAGGTCTGAATTGAGTTTTTCGGACGTCTTTGCCACCCCCGCCTTCATCCTCAACAGTGGAACAGCGGCTCTGCTTTTCCAGCCACAGTCCCCCCCCAAAAAAAACCATGAGGGTTTTACAAGTGGACATATAACACAACTGTGCATTACAAACAGAAACAAGCATGTCTGTTTTATCTCCTCCACTCGCACCACAACAGCACGAGAAACGTATCACAGCGTATCCTGAAACAGCGGCCTTTAAACTCTCAGTCAGCATGAACTTTCAGTTTCACATGGTCATATTAGCCTAAGCACAACTCTGTAGCTTCACTAGCCCTGTGAACATCGCTGCATTTTAGTTCTCCATCCAGCTCTACGTGCATGTTTCAGTCAGAGCACGGGCAGCATCTTTAGATGGAAACTAGTGAGCTAACTTCAGATAAACCTCATAAATCCTCTTAAACTAGTTGGAGCGTTCCTCTGGGTCTGATTGATTTGGGAGCCGAAGGAGCGTCGGGACCGGTTCACAACCTCACGCTAAAGAAGCACACAGCGTTTCTTTGGACCTGCTTCCACAACGACCAGCAACAACACCACCTCAGCGCTCCCCCTCTCTGTGGATCACGAATCAAACTGCACGCTACTCCACAGATATGAAGCGTCTGAAGTGAGCGCAGCAGCTGCGAGAGCTACGGCCCGCAGCGCCGTATTATCTGATCCGTCCAGCACTGAAACAGTACACACAGAACGCCGCCGGCCGGGACGGGAGGTGAAGAGTCACCTGGAGTAATGTCACACTCGGAACAACAATTCACTCGCTCACATTCACCACAACATGTCTCCATGTTACTCGTGTTTCCTATAGTCTTTCACTCTTCTCTATGCTATCTTCGGTGCCATCCCAGAGATCTGCCGGGAAGTCAGACACACAATAACTTGTTTTTTTTTTAATTACAATGAATGGCCGTCTCAGACGAGGACATATAAGAAAGGCCTTTGTTCCTCAGAGAAAGCCTTATCTATAAAGGTCGAGCATTCCTCGCTGCCGAGGGGCCTGCCCACATTTTGGACTAAACAATATGTAGGGCAATCTCTCACAAAGCCATTTCTCTTTTTAATGAAACATATACACTTGCATCGAGATATTCAGAGCCGTGTCCCGCCACAGATAACACCAGCAGCTGTTATTTTATTTATGTTTTATATTATTTTTTCTCTGTGTTTGATTGAAAAATGCTCCACTCCTTTGTTCTCCAAACAAAGAAAAATATTCCTGATTGTTAATAATATTACGAGGGTCACACCGAGTCAAACCGACAGCAGCGGAGCAAAGACATCCGTCTCCGTCGTGTCTATAAGACGTTTTTTCAAAGCTCAACACCGGCTTTTATTTTCTTCCTATAGAGACACTCAGAAGTACCAACCAGCCCTACACAGAAAAGGAGCATTGTAAAAAAAGGAGAGACAGAGCGAGAGAAAAAGACTTCCTCCTTCAGTCTCAAGGAGCAGCTATAACCTTAGCAGAATCATGAAAGTTGACAGTTCATTTTTCACAGGGTCATAGATCGACGAGTCTTATAAAGTAATGGGCTTTTGGGAGCCGGCTTTATGAGAGCTAAGATAGTTAAGAGACATGTGGAGGAGATGGCACGGGGAGCTGAGGTCCTGCTCTGACTCATCCAGGGTTATTCCCCCCATGCTGGGGAGCGAGAGGGAGGCGCTGCACTCCCAGTAATATAAACGTGTAATAAAGATTAATCTGTTGCTAGTCGCCGGCCTGATAGCTTCTAAACTTGCTTGAAATAAGGCTGAAATCACTTCAGAGCCAATCTCGAGACATTTAGTGAGTGCCTGAGATTCCTTTGTGGGTGTCAGGCAAAAACGTATACGTGTTAGTCTGCTGTGTTTAGTGTTGGTGTGCACGCACTGGTGGGAAAATTAGATTTGTGCTCATATTTGTCTTTTTTGGGGTCGCTTTCTGCTCATGTGGCTGTCTTTTAATATTCTGCTACAGAACCAGGAGGGGTTAAACACACTCACCAGGTGCGTCCGACCTCTTCATGCCCCCCGGGGGCGCCCCGCCTGCTCCGCCGCCCAGGCCGTTGAACGCAGGGAGGCTGTCGTTGCTGTAGGCTCTCAGGACAGACAGCATGTTCATCTGCTGCTCCAGGTGGGTCTGCTGCTCTGCCTTCAACAGTCCTGGTGGACCTCCGGGGGTTAGGAGGCCCAAGCCCTGCTGCCACTGCTTCTCCAGCGGTAGAGTCTGGTTCTGGGGCGGAGGAACCAGAGAAAGTGGAGTCATGACGGAGGACGGTGTCGCCATGGCCGCTCCGCTCCTCGGGGGCAGAGAGGAGTCGTCTTGGAGCTGTTTCGGACTTCCTTCTTCCTCTCTGTCCACGTCCATCTGCCCATCCTCATCTCTTTCCTCCTCTTCTTCAGCCACTCCTCCCTCCTCGTCTTCGTCAGAGTGGTTTTGCTGCTGTCTCTTGGGTGTGGTCGACGGGGTCTCGTTGGTGCTGCGCATGCCGGTTTTTCCAGCCTCGTCTTCAGATCCAACTTGGTCATCTTCAGCATCTCCACAGGAGCCCCTGTCGCCCATCTGGTCAGGGCCGGCTGAAGAGGCCCCTCCGAAGACCTGGCTGGGCAGGTCCAGACCGTGGTCTGCTTGGGATATGTACCCCTGAATGCCCTGATTGACTCTTGGGGATCCATCATACAAGCCACCAAACCGTCTGTAGAATTCACTCTGGAAGGGGTTATATGGCTGCTCCATGTGGTTATTCCAGCCTCCCTGGCTTTTTTCTCCATCTCTGTCTCCATCTCTGTCTGGGGCCACGCCCGAGGCCTTGGTGTTGGAGGAGTGAAGGGTGGAGGTGGTCGGAGAACCCTCTCGGTGAGCGTCCTTCCCTGTGTCGGCGTGCTGCAGAGGGGCTTTGCCCAGGTGGTTGGCCTGGAGGTGCAGAGCCATGAGCTCCAATGAGGAAGTGGAGAAGGAGCAGAAGAGGCATCCATGCCACGCCACGTTATCGTGAATGGTGACGGAGGTGCCAGGGAGCGATCCAGATGCAGACTCGGGTCGGACCGACACAGACAGATCAAGCGGTTCGTATTGGGACCCGGGTTTGCCCGGCTCCGAGTTTTGTTTGGGTTCAGGCTTCTCCTCTCTGTCCTGCTCCCCGGAGACGGCCCGCTTGGCTTTGGGCTCGCCGTTGTCATGGTAGCGCTGGGCCTGGAGCTGGACTGGACTCTGGCTGTCCTTCACATCCTTCTTCATGGAGCTGAGGACAAAGTTGTCCATGAAAGCCTGGAGAGAACCCTGAAAGTGGACTCCGTTTCCCATCATGCTTTGGTAAGCCCGGCTTAGGTCAGAGAAGCTGGCGGCGCCGTCAGCGGTGGCAGAGACTATGGTGGAAGGTCCATCGGCAGTCTTCGTGTTCTCAGCTGAAGAGGCGGAGTCAAAGCGGCGGTCCCCACAGTCACGATCCCGGTTGTGAGAGGACACGATGGGAGCCGACGCCCACTGATGCGGCAGCAGCGGCCCTGCCCTGAAGTCCAGGTTGGGGGGCATGCTCTTGAAAACATTACGGAGGACGTCCGGTCGGGCAAAGATGCCTCCGCCCGTCTTCCCATGATCCTCTTTGTGGTCAGAAGAAGGGGTGTGGCCAGAGGAGGAGCCGGACGTGGCGGAGCCGTTCTGACGTTCGCGGTGGTGGCGCTCCAGGTGGTACTTGAGACTGGCAGACTGGGTGCCGGCATAGTCACAATGAGGGCAGCGGTAGGGTTTCTCTCCTGAGAGGGCGGGAAAGAAAGAGAGCGAGAGAAACAGTAAAACAGTGAATAATTAACCTGCTTATTACATCGACTGGATATCAAAATCTATTTATTGGAGCAGGGAATGTGGGCCCGAGGGTCATGTAACCTCCCTGAACAAAGAAAATTAGGTCACATGAAGTGACAAAAAAGACATGCATTTCATTAACTACGATAAAGAAGAGGAAGTATTTAATTCCTGAAAAAGGGAAGGAGATTTTAAAAAGTAGCACAGAATGAAACACAAAGTGATAATGAAGACGATTGTGCATTCAACCAACACTTGCATGTCTTTTCTCTTCCAGTCGTCGGCTCGGCTCCACTTGATGTGTGTGTATTGGGACGGGGGTGGGGTGTGGGGGGTGTGGAGTAGGCATCTGAATATGGGTCGATCCAGCTCCGCCAAGTGAGCCATCACTCATATCAACACCATAAAAACATTTCACCATATGGTGCTTTCAGTCCACTACAAGAGATAATATTTTCAGCTGACAACAGAAGTGTCTCAATGCGATCTGCGCGGGCCTGCGGCCGGGCTCGCAGTGAGTTCCTGTGCATGCATGTGCAGCGGGGTCATCGTGCCTCCATTCTGGCCTGCGCCTCTTGCAATTACGGTGCTGCTTCTCGGACATCGCCCCTTTTTTTGCACTTTGTCCGGAGTAGCATAAATCAGGCGTGGCACAGCGCGTGGCCCCCGCCACACAATACAGATGCCGCAAAAAATACGAAACACGCTGGCAACATATGTGAAGCACACGCTGGATGTGGTGGAGCCTCGCGATAAAGAACAATATGATTCAGTACAGATCAAAGCGATTTACACTACAGTAAAAGGGGGTGAATCTGCTGTGTAACATTTACATATGTTTATTTATGCTGCGCATCCATATTCATGAATATTCCTGATAATGCTATAACACCAACACTATTCTGCCAGAAGTGGATCTTCCATTGGAAAGATGTTGAAATAGAACACATCCTGCGAGCAATTATAATAGGCTTGGAGTCGCAGCCAGATTTGGATTCATTAAACAATGAACAGAGAGGCAAAAACGCTAAGCTCGATTTTCCCCCCTTTTCAATATACACATATAAAAGTTCCCACAGTGGTATTTGTGCACGCACGGCTGGAAAAGAAATAAAAAATGTTTTGCATGCACGTTCTCTATACAGTATATGCCAATAAAATGTTTAGATTATACACATGGAAACCATTTTATAAAGGAAAAAAAGGCATTGTTACGCAAGGCTGGTTTGAATGATTTAAGTCGGGCTGTGTAGTAAATCATGGATATAATTAGCAAATGGCATACTGCTCAAGTAATTTATCATTATTTAGAGGGCACCATTCCAGAAAAAGACTCTGCGATCTGCAGACCTACTGCAGAGTTCTCAAATAAAGGGCCACAAACAGCAACTCAATAGAATATTGATACAGCAGAGAAAAGAATAGGAGGCTATACAAAAGAAAATTGAAGGTGGAAATACTGAAGAGAGCAGAGAGGAGGGAAAAGAGAGCATGCAGAGCTGCAGATAACCCTGACTACAGGCAGAAAGACGGCGATTTGATATCTTTTCTCTTACAGCAGAGTGTCTGTGAAGCATAGAGTATATTTAAAATAAACCATACGAGATGAGCTTTTAACCCAATAAGTGCTTCTCCTGTGAGCTGCTGAACAGAGGCTCGGCGCTGATTTAATAAGGAAACGTCCCTGATGCAAATGATCATTCTCGATTCCTCTAACTGGACAAAATGATATTCTAGGAGCCAAATTAGACAGAAATTAGACTGATCCGATTTTTTTCTCCCTTTCCTTATAAGAGGTTGTTAATGTTCACGTGGGGGGGAAATAAAGATGAATGTGGCATGTGCATATCTAAGATGAGAATGAAAAGCAGAGGCAGTTGCGTGTTTGACACCATCCTCTGATGTTTACGGACGAAGGCAAACTGAAATGAATGCCGATGCCCTGCGAGAGCGCTCGCTTTGTGCCCGTTTTCCATTAAAACTGATCATTTTTAAATATCTGGAGCAAGTGAGACAGACGACATGTCTGCGTGTGTGTCTGTTTGCCATTTGGAATGTGTGTGAACACATGTTTATGCATGCATGTCAGCCTGAGCCTCTGTGTGTGTGTGTGTGTGTGTGTGTGTGTGTGTCTTAGAGGGCCATTTGGACTGGCTAAGACATCTGCTCCATCATACGTCAGGGGCCTGGTGTGACATCTGGGGAATATACTGTATCCTGCCTTGCAACATTACACACAATTTACTGCTAAAGGTCATTATGTACCCGTTAATCCACTTTTAATTGATATCAGCGCAAACAGCACAACCTCCCAGCCACATGACAGATCGCTGCCGCCACAAAACCAGGAAATTGCAGGAGTTAAAAATAGAACGGTAAACTTTTCGCTGCTGTCTGTCTGCTCTTTGTTGAGCCGCCGTGGACACGCTGACCTTGACGGAGGTGAACGATAAGAAGCAGACCCTTCACTCGACACAACCTCTGCGCTTATAAATCCTCCTCCCCCTCCTCCTCTTCCTGAGATCCTCCACAGCGTGTTTGCACTTCATGTTGCATGCACGGATTTCATCTGGCTTCGTGTGAATTATGACAGCACCATAGAAACAAGTAAAGATAAATACCCCAGCCCTGTACAGAGGGGCAATTAAAATGGTTTAATAGATATGACATACTGGAAGATGAATTTCCATTTGGCTTTGAGGATGGAAATAAATGTAAAAACCAGCGGCTGAGATGTTTGAGGGACTGAAAAAAACACGGCGCTGTTTTAAATACATCTGATGGTTATACGGTGGGTCAGATATGGAGAAAAGTGGCAGCACAGACCATCACTTTAGTAACTCCAGAAATCCCAGAAAGAGAGCATAAACGGCAACACTGGGTAAAAAAACAGAAACTGACCTGGTAATTTTCTGCCAGTATCTGTTTTTAGACCAAAGTTCCCGTAAATGGCAAATGGAAGATTATTCAATGTGTGGTTAAAAAATACAGCAAAATAAGAATTTTTTACAGGGAATTACTTTTTTTTTTTTTTAAATGGTATATTATAGAATATTTTTACAGATTTTTTTTGTGTCAACAAAACATCATTCAAAAAAGATGAACTTACTGAAACTGTGTAATTACAAAAAGAACCGCAGTTTTCATCAAATCTGAGGAGCACAAAGTAAATTTGTGGTAAACATTTATAAGGTTTAGTCAGCTAACACAATCAGAATTTTTTTTAAAATATTTAAACTTGAAAATGATTCACACATATGTGCTTTAAAAAGCATCTGGCTGTTTTCCATAAACTGTGCAGCTTTGTTGTTTTTTTTCAAATATTTCTTAATGCAGTGCGTTAACTGTGGAGCTCAACACTGCAAGGTTTAATGCATCAGTGCAGTCAGAAAGAAAGACATTTTAAACAACATTTTAAAAATCTGAACAAAAATACTGCAGTTTTTTTGTTAGCAAAGAAATAATTTTATATTTCTAACACCTCGACAGTTTACCTGAACCTTATTAGATTAATTAGAAAGAAGAGTGGCTAAGCCTCAAAGAGGAAGCTGTTTTGTGTAGAAGTTTATATTTAAACATTATCACAGCTCTTATTTTTCATAAACCACTGATGGAACATGATGCAACAGAACCAGCTTAAACCGGGTTAAACGCCTCCCTCTGATTTTCAAATGTGAACTTTTTTTTCTTTTACCTTTTATTCATGTGAGAGCATACTATGTTGGGAAATGATAGTTACTCTGGCTGCGGTAATCAGGGTTATAGTTAGTGTACATAACCCTGATACATGGGGGTAATCAGGGTTGTAGTTAGTGTGGAACGTGAGAAACAGTATTGACTGGAAACAGCTGGAGCTTCTAAAGCTCACACTGGCCAGTGCTCAGGTGTTTGCACCACCCATGTCACATCACAAGGTGGGTCTTTCCTGTGTGCTTGTTGCTAACAGTTTTTCAGCAGCTGCGTGTACGGATTTAAAAAAAATTAACTCTTATTGGCTGACGATGAACAGGAAATACAGTTTTATAAATGCTTAATCTGTGATGAAAGGTGCAGACCCAAACATCAAGATGTTACCAGAGAAAGGCTAAAGAGGCTCACTGGGACAGGATATGACCTCAAACAGACGACATGGTCAGTATTACAGAAATGTTTCACACGTTGGGCTAAATTCTAAAATTTACGGCAAGAAACTCCAAAACTGTCCCACTCCTCTTTAATTCCCCCTTCAAGAAGAGCCGTTGCTGTGAAGTTCCTGCTCAACAGAGGCAGGAAATGCAGCGACACAAGAAAATGTATGAGAGATAGAAGGAAGAGGAAGACGAGGGCTCAGGGGAGCGAGAGGAATGGAGACGGAGATCACAGGTCCCTCCTGATTCATCCTGATTACAAGGTTAGGTTAAGGTTAAGTGACACGGGCGAGTCCTGCCTCTCCTCCTCCTCCTCCCTCTGCTCATTTATAGGTGAGCCGGGACTCTTATTGGTTATGTGGCCCTGCCTGAAGTTATGTGTGGCTATTGTCAAGAGCGAGGACCTTTTTATTTTTTACACACAGCTGCTTACTGCTAAATAGTGCCTTGTCCAGAAGGGGACAATCTGGGCCTCTAATTGCTGTCACTGAAGCCTAGATTCATTATGTGACTTTCCCATTAAAATGTGAGCATTAATTTGTATAATGAAATATCACCCTCTGCAGTGTGTTCATTAGCTCTGGCCCCACACTGTAGTGCCACAGCCGCACAATGTTAGCTACCTAGAAAACTGTGGTTAATTTTGCTAATGGATATTTTCCCACTCACTGTTCAAGAGGAAATTAATACTGTAACATTAGCTCTTTAACTTTTGGAGAAATTTAAATTCACTTCATTCCTTTCAAGCTGGTGTTAGTCGCTCATTAATCTCTGCGTTGCGTCGCACAATGCTGCCTCGACCAGGCTCGGTAAGCAACTCCATTGTGTCACTCACATTACATTAGACGGAGGAGAGCTCGGCTGTCAGCTGTGAATCTGCCCGCATTGTCACCAGAGCGCAGAGAGGATCTTTAGCCACTGTAAAAGTCATCTCGTGGATGTAATCAGGATGTCACAGCGGAGCTGGTACGATTAGGTTATAGGAGTGATTTAAAGGCCACATGTTGGGGATGCATCAAGCTCTTTTTCTCCCCGAGTTGCGTCGAAGCTCGACGGGCATGCATCCAAGGATACATTCCACCTAAAAAAGATAACATCCCCACTAAACTTTCTCACATTTGTCCCCAGGTGGAGGCTCCAGGCGAGGCCTTTAATTTTACTGTCTGTTTGAGATACGAAAGGACGAAAATAAAGTGTACTGTGGATTCAATCAGACCGGCCGAGGGCTCCGCTTCCTGTGTGATAAAATACGGGCCTCGCGGGGATCATTACTACACTACTCAAAGCAGACATAACTCAGGTCTCTCAGCAGCAGGTAACACAGCAGCAGCAGCAGCAAGTGGAGGGGAGGTTGGCCTCGAGGTGACCTGGATGTGTTTAGAGACCTTAAAGGGTCTCAGTCCAACCACCCGTAAAAAGTAAAGCCGTGTAAGTCGTGATATTTTCAGAGCATTTATCAGTCAGATATCTGCTCAGTTCATGCACTAAGTCAGAGGACTGTATAAGAGTCTGATGCATCGTCAGGTCTGAAAAGTGAGTCTGAAGCCTGCATTCTCTCTGCTGTCCAGCAGGGGGCGACTCCCATGAAGTCTGATTGGATAGAAGCCTGTGGGAAAAAGCACATCCTGTGTCCTCAGTGAACTCTTTCCTGATGAGTTTAAGGTGTCAGTCGCCCGTCTCAGGTCTGACCGAATAAAGCAGGACGCTGGTGTTTGGTCCCGTTAGCGTCACGCAGGACGCAGGGGAGGGTGGCGTGTGACTGATGTGGAGCTGCTGTGCATGCCCATGCAGTTATTACCGTGTTCTGGCGACCCAAGTGTGACTTTAGGATTAAAGTGATCTTAAGGGTTAATGCTGTACTGCTGAATTAGCAGAACAACATGGCATAAACCAGCTTTGTTCCGGCAGCATCAGTCACAGGAACAACTCACAGTTTTACATATGAAGTCTTTATTACTACGATTGATCTCGCTCTTCTTTATGTGGGATTATGCTTGCGTGGATAGCCAAAATGATCCAGAGAGGACTCTCACTTGGAAGACCTCGGGTGAATAATAACGCTGAGCTGTCCACAGTGTTTGGAAGCTGATGAGCTGAGAGGCAGGAAACACCTGAGAAACTTTAGCCAGGCGTCCTTGTGGTAAGTTGTCCTCTGCACAGTCTGAATGTGACTTTAACCTGGATAGTCAGTGGGGCGTTCGTACCTCGCAGAGGGTTAGCGCCCTGGCTCCTGTCCACGGTCCACATCATTGCTCTGACCGAAAACAACCGGGGGGACGGCGCTGCTCCGAGGGTTAGCACACCCGCCCAAAACATAAAGCTAAATCTATTCGACACATGGTCTCACGAACATCCCTGTGAATGGTGGACAGGCCGGCTTTGTTTTGCCTCGAAAGTTATTGAGAGTTAGAGAGTGTGAAATTGCCCTCTGAGTGATGTCATTGGAGGACACTGAACCCTTGTTGTGTTAATTAGAGCTCAATGAAATGATGAGCGGGAAAAAAAGTGGAATAACAATGGCCTTAAGCCTAAATGAGGGACACTGAGAGGAAGTGCACGCTCACCAGCAGTTTCCTTAATTTGGATTTATGTGAGTTTGAAGGAAACGTGCTCGAATCCAGCAGCTGATAACACGGAGCCTCTGGGATTAGATCGCGTGGACAGACACAGATTAGGACCGAGGCAGGCCTACTGGACCTGACACTGCTGAACTGGGATGACTGGGTTTGTGACAGCCTGTACTCTGTTCCTTTCTTTCTTTTTCTTCTTCCCACATCGATGTTCAAACTGATAGATTATCAATGGATCTGCATCCTCTCCATCACGTCAGAGGGAGACTGACTCCAGCGAGCCGATATTCAGAAACCAATATGTCAGCCTGAGCCCAGAAGAAATGTCAGAACAAGCGCTGAAGTAAATTTTGCATGAAGTCCAATAAATGTTTCATAGCTGCAGAGACGCAGAGCAGGCGGGGGGTGTGCAGGTGGGTGGCGGGTGGAGGCACTGACCTGTGTGTATCCGCAGGTGGACCTTCAGGTGATGGGAGGTGCGGAAGGACTTGCCGCAGTAAGGGCAGTCCTTGGAGGACGAGCCCAGGGAGCGCTCTCGATGCTGGGGCAGAGGCGGCTGGATGCTCCCCGCTGTCTTCACCAAGTCCTCCCCAACATCTGGAGCACACACACACACACACACACACACACACACACACACACACACACACACACACACACACGAGGAGGGGAAGACAAATGGAAGGGGTGTTGAGTGCCACTTCAAACCAGCCCTCCACACATCACATCATAACAACACATTTTTTCCTCTTTGTCCCTCGTTTCCTGCGCTCGGTGTGCGAACGCCACACAAAGTCAAACGCATCAAACGAGTTCACGGACCGCGCTGTTTTCCTCCTGACAGAACGCTGACAGTTCATAAGCTTTCTTCAGAAACACCCCCCCGTAACCTCCTCCTGTTTTTCTTTTTTTATCCTGGCTGCTGTCGTCGCTCCCGTTAAGCTAATGCTGGAGTGCAGTGAGAATTAACAATGCAAAATGAGACAGAAGAAAAGAGGGAGAGGGCCGCGTTTGGCTTCGTCAGCATCGCAGGATATCCTCGCATCTCTTGCTGCGACCCGATTTTGACAGGTAGCTGTCAGAGATATGATAGGGTGATAACAATTTTGACCCCGCCCTCCGTCACTTCCTCCGCACGCCAAAAAAACGATGATGCACAGTTTAGTGCAACAGCAGTCTGTTATCAACGCGATCACCCCCCGAACGCAAATCTAAAGATGAGTGACGACAACCTGGGAATGTGTTGACAGCAGCATAATCTGAGGTGAGGGTGTCGGCGTCACGCTGCACACGCCGGCCTCGCCACACTGGTGGGCTGCGTATAAAGGCCGGGAGAAGAAACGCATCAGAGAAAAATATACAACAGATACTCGATAAATATCTGGAAGCTGTAAAATTAAAAATATCCTTTCTGGTTCTGCACAATTTGATGGACGTCGCCGTGCTAGAGGTTCAACGCGAGATCTCACAGCAAAACGCCCAAATTCACTTCCTGCTTTTATTCTGGACCTTTTTTTAATTTTTTATGTTTTCTTTAATTACGGGACTCCTGCAGGATTCGTATCAGGACTCATTCATCTGATCTCTGCCGGGCTTCAATCACGCTTTAGTCCTTAAATATGATAAGTATTTAAATATACACTCAAACAATCAGCAGTGACCTTACATTCGTTCAAATTTCTTCTTTAAAACATGTCATGAATCCCTGCACGTGCTCAAAATGAGGAAACTGGCCTAAATTCATTCACTGTGTTCTAGTTTCACAATAATAAAAATGAAAGAATTAAAAAAAAAGGGCCGTAAATAAAAAACTAATCTAAAAATGAAAAAATATCTCCACTCATTAATAAACATAGTTTATTAATTTAGGCTGCCCTCGCGAGTTAAAGAAAATCTGCAGTGTTTGTGTGTTTTCTAACTCAATTTTTTAAATTTTTTTATAGTTTATGTGCAAAACTGCATTTGATATTTTTCTTTGTGCTCTCATGATGACAGCAAAGCTCTGACTTATGGTCAAGGAGCTTCCAGCGGCGCCTCAGAGGGGGATCTGACTCTGGGCCTCACAAACAACCACGCAGGTGGAAATTCATCCACACACATGCCTTCAGGCTCTGACGATCTTCAGCAGGACACACAGTGAATCAACCTAAAACTGAGCGATGTCTGCATTTAAAAGTCAACCAAACTTGCACTTTTCACCCAAACTGGAGCGATTTCAGGCACGGCAGCTGTGAACCGCTGGGACGTCTGTTACGCTTGGACCAGCAGGAAACGCTCAGAGATCAGGTCTCTGTAACAGCCCGGATAGACGTCCGCAGACGTCCTCCGGCAGCTCTGCTTCAGTCTGAATGAATCCGCTCGTCAAAGCTCAAACCCGACGTTTCACAGGACGCGGCGGATCATGCCGCGTCCTGTGACGCCTTTGTGTATGGGCAGGCAAACCCGGCCTAGACCAACACTAAACTGTTCGCCATTCAGCCGTCATCATGTGCAGAAAGTAAGTGTTATTTATTTTCTCTGCTGCACATGATTGGGTGTGTGCGGGGGGGGAATCAAACCCACGGAGGCACCCACGGGAGCACAATGAGGAGCAGTCTCTAACAGGAGCCTAATCTTTTCTTTTCTGTGGCTCCCCGTCAGGGAGTCAAATAAGGTTTACAGAATGGAAAGACCCAAGTCAGCAAGTCCTCTTCCACACTGACACTAAACACACGAGTCCATCCAGCCTCGCCGCTATCAGCCTGAACACTATTTATCATAGCTGGAAGTGAAAGGCGACCTAAATGTAAGCCTGTGAGGGACAATACGCCGACACCGCCGCTCTGCACGGCGGGACGGTTTCATTCAGCGTACAGTAAGAGGAGAGGGGGCAGGGCGAGGGCTGGAAAGGCAGATGTTTAACTTCTGCAGCACCGATGACTGAATCTTCAGGATTCCAATCGGATCTGCGGAGAACTAAAAAAACATCTGCAGGAAATTTACAGCATTCAGTGGAATTATTTCAGGCACCAGTTTGTTTGTGTCGTGGAAATTATTTTATTTCCACACAGAAAAACTCGCCGAAAAGTCAACATCTACTCGAATACAACAGAGGATGACTATAAATATATATGTTTTTGTATTTTATTTAATGCTCCCTGCTGAGTCAGCATTCACACACACAGGATTTAATGTTTCCTGCGCTCACACGTGAGAGGAACAAGGCGCCACGCTCATTCAGACGTTTAGCTTGGAGATGGAAAATAATCGTTCTGTTCGGTTTGACAGACAAACAGGAAAGAATCAAAAAGAACTTTAAAGTTTGAGCTTTTATTTTTCACGTCCTGAATTCCAACACACGAGAGGACGGTTTATAAAAGCCTCACAGGTCAGAGTTTCGATGGGTTAGACGTGCATGTGTCGGGGATGTTTTCATGTTCACAAATCGCACCAACCGCCGCCTCCGGGCGCTCGCACATGTGTGTAATCTTTCACTGATTTATGGACTCCTGGATTTGAAGGCTCGGATGTGTTTCAGCAAAATTTCAGCTCCGAGTGGAAAAAAAGTGAAAGCGACGCCTCGTCCTGCTCCGCTGAACCCGCCCGGCCTCAGGAAAAAAAAAAAGTGAAGCGGTGGAGAAAAAGTCGCCGTGTTCACGGAGACCGTCTGCACGACCGTGCTTTAGCTTCATCTTGCTCATTTCACTTTCATTTGCTGCATTTATTTTTATGTACAAAAATGTGCACGTGTTAAGATTGCAACACCTCTTTTTTATATGTAAGATTTATCAGACTGGCACATAAATAAAAAAATACTTTCTCAGTCATAATTAAAGCACCACATGAAAAAAGCCAGATAGCTTATTTTAGTGTAACAGCAGGGCGATAAAGAGCCGTCACAGTTTTAGGCTTTAGGGGTTTTTTACATATTCAGGTTCAAACATTGCCTCAGATTTCAGTTTCCAACAACAACCAAAAGTGTTTTTGGTATATGAAGTTTTCACAGCGCTCCTTATATGACTGACATGTATATCATGTATATGTTCAGAGTTTGGAGCGTAACACGTGGGAGGTGGAATTATAATTTTCTCCATCAGCTGCACCCTCCCTGTTATGTGTGCCGTCCTGGAAAGAGGAAATAATTATATAAATCCCCCCCAGCACTCGGTCTGCACCATACTGTAGCCGTACTCATAAACATATTTTGAGTGGTCTACTGTACAGATCCCTTTTTGGCAAAGACTCCCGGCATCGTGTAGCAGACACTGGCCCACCTGCCCACCCCAGATGGGGCTAAAATTAAAAAATCCAAAACACAGATTAGAAGCAGGAAAAACACCAGACCCCACACACACACACACACACACACACACAGACGTGTCCTTGTGTGTCAGGGTTAATAGTGCTCCTGTAAGAGGAAGACACACTACTGAGAGGATGAGAGTGTGCTCTCCTGGCATATAACAGCCCTTCAATAATAAATGGGCTTCACACACACACACACACACAGAGCGCACACAGAGGTACGTCGGGCTGTAGAGGCGTGTGACATGCACACACGTGACGAGCGTCCGGCCTGCGTGTCTTTAATCAGTCGGCTGATCCGCAGCTTTAATGCGGCTGTTCCAATTACTGTAAAAGTCAGCCGGCTCCATATAACCACAAATATTGACACTTTATTGCACAACACATTTATGACATTTTGAAGGTCACGCCGTATATTAGGCATCGCTGTTCACAGCGGGGGGGGGCTCAGGCCGCCTGTTGACACCCCGCCTTAACTGTCGTCTGAGTATTGATTTTTTTCTCTTCATGCAAAGATTTTCTGTTGGTGACGCGACATTAATGCGACGGTCACAGGTGAGCCTGTAAACAGGACTACAATCACAAAAACTACACTTCCCTGCTCAGACATTTGGTCGCTTCTGTGCAGGTGTTGTGACATTCTGACACCAAAGTCAGCCATTTGTGTTAACAAGGAGAATTTCTGCATGTTAACATTTTAAAATAAACTACACAGAAAATTTTTTTTCTGTTTTTCAGGTTTTTCTACCCAACCTGAAACTTTGACTGACACTCTTCTCCTTCTCACAGATTTGCACCTGAGCTCAAATCTTAGCTTCCTGTTTGGTCTGAACACACAAAACTCGCTGCAGACATCTCTGCTGTCAGCAGCAGGAAAGCTTCGTTTTTTCACATCAGGCGAAGGAATCCGATTTTCCACCAGTCTTTTCAGCGACCACCAGGGGGCGATAGCTGCATTTGCAGAAAGTCCTGCCCTGACCTCTGACCTCTCTCATTTCAGGTCCTCTGGATAAAATGCAAAGCCTGTTTTGGACGTTTTGTTGATCTCGGTGTGCGAGAGGAGGGTTGGCTACAGACTTGTGATTGGTAGATCGTTAGCCAATGAGAAACGGGTTTCGCAGTCTGATCTGCCCCTCATTGTCGTATTTGGCTTCAGATGACGCTCACACACAGAGAGAGGTGCTGCCGGCTGGTGGTGGGAGGCTGCGTGGCAGCTTATTCCTGATAGGTTACTGGTGTCGTGCGTCCTATGGCTCGGCTGGCCAGTTTTCTGAGACCGACCGGTGAGGTTGGTTACTCTTAACGATCCGAGATGGAGAAAGATGAACATCATCATGCCGTCACTGCGAGCTAAACCACAGTCACAGTTTTATTTCTTCATGTCAGCACAGCGAGTGTCCTACCGGGCAGCGAACCCTCCGCTGGCCCCGCTGCTCGTCGAGAACAGCTAAGAATGTTGAAGCGTTTCTTGTGTCAAAGGCTCGTGCTGAGCTTGATTTCAGCCAAAATGATCATAATTCATATGAAAATCTGTTTTTATTCTTTTTCATTAAACATTCGACGCGCCGCTTCTTCTTCTTCTGTGGTTTGCATGCGTGAGCCCTCTCCTGCCTCCACCCCAGGAAGAAACATGACAAACGCAGCGCTGCGACTGTGCTCCTACAAGAATATCACAGAGGGGGAAAAAGGAGAAATACATGTATAATTCAGCTGTATCTGATCTGAGACCAGCTCCTCTCCCCTCTGCCTTTACTGGTGTCACGGCGGCGTAATGGAACATGCCAGAACAAAGGCTCCGAGATCAGATTGGAGCAGAGTTGAGCAGGCCATCTGGGAGGCAGGCTGAGTATCAGTCACTCTGCCTGCTGTCGGCTGCACTCACACTCACGCACACACACTTCCCCTCTGACTCAGTGTGTGTGTGTGTGTGTGTGTGTGTGTGTGTGTGTGAGAGACACCTCACTCCCTTCTGACCGCACGTCACCACCGAAGCATCGCCACTGAGGGGGATACGCCACCGAGGAGGCAGCACAGCAACTGACTGACAAAGATATAAACTGATGTGTGTGTGTGTGTGTGTGTGTGTGTGTGTGCCCCTGGGACAGTGGCCACACCCAGCTCCCATTAATGGAAAAAAAATCATCAACAACATGAAAATAAAAGCAGAGGCCGTGTGTGATGCCAGGGGTGCAGGTTGGAGGATGGCGGCAGGCGAGGGGGGGTGCTGGCAGTTCCTTAATGGCGCTCTTTCAATCACACTTTGCACTCTAAACGCTCTGTGGTTTTGATTAGTATGATATCACTTTCAGGAAATAAAACTGGGGGGGGGGGGAGAAAAAAAGCACATCAGTCATAAAAACACAAGATGTTTTGCTTTTTGCTCGGCCATTATTCTAATGTGTCACGTGACTCCCGTCGAAGCCCGGCGGCCTCTCCCTGCAGCCAAATAACTGATTGAGGGGAGGACCAGTGTGTGTGTGTGTGTGTGTGTGTGTGTGTGTGTGTGTTGGGGGTGGCGGAAACAGTTTGAAAAGGGGAAAGATATTAAGAGAGATTGGGTGAGACGGGGAGAGAGAGTAAAACGTGATGACATCATTTGAAAGGCATTAGGCTTTTAAAAATGCGCCCGGGGGGACTTGATTTCCTTACAGCAGAGCAACACAACACCATCCGGCCTGATGCTCGCTCGCTCGCTCTCTCTCTCTCACACCCCTCCCCTCCTCTTCATTCTTCTTCTTCTTCTTCTCCTCTTTTTTTTATTTGGACCACTGCCATCTTTGTGAGCGTCTGGTTCATGCGAGTTAATCAATTTGAGGTTTAGTTACACTGCTGATGCTAGCACTCCAGCCACAGCTAGAACGTAATCTGAACTTGCAGAATTTATTAACCAAACACCAATTATCATTAAACACCACTGCATTATGCCCCTCCTTTTACCACCTGACAACCACTACTAAATGAAATTTTAGATTAAAGTTATTCGGCCCGTGATTTATGAGCACCGAGAGGAGCGCCTCTCTCTCTTAATGCGCACGTACGCCGTGTTTTTCCTGCTGCCGTGGGAATACACCCGGGATCAGAGACGTCTCCGAGGTATTACAGCAACCGGGTCTGGACCAAGAGGAGAGGAGGAAGGCCGGGAAAGAGCGACCGCGCTCCGTTTTCTCCCTGCCATCCTCACCTCTTGCTCTGACCTCGCTCGGCCGCCGAGGAGGGAGGAGGCAGAGAAGGAAGTTCGTTGAGGTTTTAGGCTTTCACACACACACACACACACACACACACACACACACACACACACACACACATGCGGTGTTTGTGAGATCCAAACAGCAGCAGAGTGTGTTACATATAAGGCGGTGGGGTAAACAGGGGCACCAGATGTTCTTTGATGTTAATAATGGCATTTATTATTAATATTAATTAGACCGCATTCAGCAATACATTTGGGCCATTTCCAAGTCAATTAAGCAAAATGGCATTCGGGAGATGTTGAAACGACATTTTAAGGCAGGTGTTCGGCGCTCCCCTAATAAAACATTTTTGCAGCTCCTGAAAAACAGCCCATTTTATTCGCTTTCTCTTTGTTTACTCGTCTTCGCCGCGAATGAACTGTATCTCCAAAAACACATATTGACGATGCATTTTTTTTTTTAACATTCGAGCACATTATCGAATTAAACTACGCAGGAGGCGGTAATTCTGATAATGCGCACACGACATGTTGCGTCCGCAGAGACCCGCGGGGGTTAATCCACGTATGAAACCACCGCGGCGACCATCAGGACGGGGGCAGGAAGAACACTTTGAGGATTATTGAGCATGTTTTTTGAAATCTGTGAGGCCCGGTCCACATGGCTGCAGAAACCGGTTCACCGAATCAGAGTCTGGGGGAGGCGGGGGGGTCCTACATTATAATGAAAATAATCCCGAGCTGCTATAAGGATAAAGAAGCTGCTTTGAGCTGAATGTCGACCTGCCACACCTCTCAGCCTGTGTGTGTGTGTGTGTGTGTGTGTGTGTGTGTGTGTGTGTGTGTGTGTGTGTGTGTGTGTGTGTGTGTGTGCGCACTCAGCCCTGCTTTTGGCAGCAGGCCCTGTTTTCTGTGTTTTTTTCAGAGCTGGTGGAGGCAGCAGCCTTACAATGGTACATTAACAATCTGTGCGTTCATTTATCAGTGTGTGCGATTTGGACTCTGCGTTCATGGCGCGCTGCACTTTTCATGGCTGAAAATTAATGAACAAGCCTCCCCTCGCAACAAACATGCACCTGTGCTGCAGAGATGCTAATCACAAACATTTATATTTATTAGTGAACACCCGCACTAAGACTGGAGTTGTGGAGGAGGAGGAGGAGGAAAAACGAGGAGAGGAGCGAGGATGGAGGAGAGATAGGTGGTAATGAAAGGCTGGCAGTGTGGAAGTGTGTTTGTCTGAAGCACTTCTGAATGATTTCTGATCTTCTGCTGCGACGGTGATTCCTCCAAAACCCCTCAGACATGAAGGACGTGTATTCTAAAAAACCTGTAAGGAAGCAGGTGACTCCCGAGGGTGTTAAAAGGAGCCTTCTCCCCCCTGCTTTCTCTTTTTAACCCCCCCCCAGCTGACAGAAGGTGGCTCTCTCCCTCAGTAAAGGCTATGCCTCTGCCCGGCTACGAGCAGAGGAACGGTGCCATAAGTTTCTCCCTGGCACTGGCCCACCTTTGTTTCCCCCCTACTCAAGTCTGTTTCAGGCTTCAAAGAGCATTGGAAAAAGACACACACACACACACACACACACACACACACAGAAATGTCTGAGGGAGCACTGATGTCTCAGTAACTTTATCATTCTAGCAGGGTGATCATAGCCCCGTTGAGAGGCTGTGGATGATGCTTGAGGGTCTATGAGTGTGTGTGTGTGTGTGTGCTGTCCACCACTGTCTGCATGCATGCATGAGAGCACAGAAGGCAGATGGGGACAGAGGTAGGTGTCTTTTAGGACAAGAAGACAAAAGCAGTTACTAATGTGTGTTTGTAGACACACACACACTCCAACATGTGTGTGTGCGCGTTTGTGTGTGTAATGCTATAATAATCAGGGTGTATATTCATCATGCCCCCTCTCAGTCTGTGTTGGCAGGAAGTGGTGTGGTTACCATTAGTGAAGGATGACTAGGCTGCTGTCTTTTACTGAGAAAGGAAAGGAATAAAGGAAAGGAAAGGAAAAAGGGCAGAACGCACACGATGGTGGAAAGAGCGATAAAAACAGAGTGAAATGAAAATAGCGGCACGTGGCAGAACAAAGCAGTTAAAATGGAAACAAGATGATTAGAAACAAGAGGGAAAAACGGGAAGATGACAGGACGGAAGAGGAGGAAGCTGGGAAGGCAGAGGAAGACAGGAAAGACGAGAAAACCAGAAGAGAGGCCACGGCGGGACATAAAAGCCGAGCAGTCAAAGAAAGCTGACGGTGCGAGCCCCTCTCCACCTCCCGCCACCTACGACAGCCACCCTGTTGAACGCGCTGTCTCTTTAACGCTGGATAAAGTAGAACTCCTCCCTAAGCCGCCATTGATTTCCTATTCATTCCCGAGCACGCTAAATCAACAGCGGGCACAATAGGCCAATCATCAAACTCAGTCGCAGCACTTCCATCCCACCCTCCATCCATCTGCCACTGGTCAGAGTCCATACTGTACACACACCGCAGCCATTAGTGGCGTTATTCTCCATCAATGAAAACGAATCAATTAGGCCTCATTAAGGATGCATATTAAGGTGGAGTAATTATCTGGTGAGGGATGTGCAGTGATCGATAGCTCGGGAGCATAAATGCGCACTTAAAGACATATATTACCACGAGGGACGAGCACTTTTAACAAGGTCTCTGTGGAGGAGCAGCGATGGCGGGTAAATCTGCTGCTCGCCACGCACGCATACATACGTGCGCGTGAGTCACGGAGACCAGAGCCCGGTCAGGCAGTAAATCCACAGACCAAGGACGCGTCCCTTTTTCCTCTTCTATGAACTTGTCGAGTGTCTCAGAAAATGAAATAAAAAGATTTACACACCTTGCCTTGCATGTGTGTGTGTGCGTGTGTGTGTGTGCGCGTGTGTGTGTGTGCGCGTGTGTGTGACACAATGACCACCACAGAGAGAGCCACACTTTAAGAATAAATGAGACAAATGCCCAGTTTTCAAATGCTACAGGCCTGCAACCACAGGCTGCCCGCATACAAAGCACACACACATTTGCATGCACAGAGTAACATGCATACACACACAATCCCATGCATAACGCCTATTAAAGAGCACGCTCTGTCCCAGTCGCATAATTTTAATTTGTTATGAAGGTCATTGACAGCAAGTAATAATCACCATTGGGGATCTAACAATTTGCCATTTCGGAACATTGAGGCACTGATGACTCAACTATTAATAGACTGAAGCAGCCCTCGCCCCCCTGCGTGCACCCCCTGTCCTCTTAAATGACTCAAATCTACTCTAATGCATTGTTTTTACACTCATACCACCTTAAAAACAGATCCACCACCTGCCAAAGGACGACTTTTCTGACAAACTCCAGCCCTCGCTCAGCCGATGAAGAGTTAACACCCCCCTTCCTTTTTTTAACAAAAGAGACACAATGACGAGTTTTATTATAGACCAACTCATTTATTCTCTGCTCTAGCATCACCCGAGCCATTCAGACATATGTGTCTGGCATTTGTCGCCAAACAAATAAGTCCAAGCTTAAGCTATTTTTATCAAGAGCGAGAGCGTTTGTTCTTTTTAAGTGATCGTCAGTGTTTGGGGCGAACAGAACGGGAGCTGGAATCCTTTATCTTTCAGAGGCTCAACAACTCAAGACTAATTACAAATTAATCTGGATCTGGATATCTGCAGTGAGAGAAGTTGTGGTGTGCTAAGAGGAGCTAGCTGTTTTATATTTATAGAGGGGAGCTGAACGGGCGGAGAGGCAGACGCGGGCCGGAGACGGAGGCGGCCAAAACCCAAAAGACAGAGTAGCGCGTAATTGCCTGCTTTTCTATATCCGAGCAACCGCATCGAGGCTGAGGATTGCGAACGTTAATAATTGATCGTTAGCTTGATAGGACAGAAGTTTGTGGCGGAGGAAGTTTGGCGTCTCTGTCTGTCGAGGTCCGTCCTCGAGCACCGTCGCTGCACGGAAGGTCGAGGGGGTTAATCGTTAGACTCGACGGCGCTGCCCGAACACGGCGAGGTCGCATCGACACCCTCTGACGTGTGTTTAACGGCACCGTGTCGTTTGCATCTCTGTGTTAAAGGGAATATTTTGGATCCATTAAACTGTTTCATGCACTGAAACGTTAGTGACACAGTGCAGCTCGGGATCACACGGGAAGGTTCAAAAATATATTTAATAAAGGCACATCTGCTCTGCATCTGTCGCTTCTCTTCAGCTGAATGTTACACAGCGACAGCTCACAACTACCTTTCACTCAGAAAACCCTCGATGAGCAGCACCTGGTGATGGTGGGGAGGAAGAACTCCCTTTTAACAGGAAGAGGAAAATAAAAATTAAAACGTTTTTTTAATAAAAAGCCATCATCATGTTTTCAAGTTTTACATTTGGACAGACGGTGCTGCCTGCAAAGAGAAGTGAAATATGTCAGCAAAGCCAATAAAGGAGCGCGCCACCAACCCGGCGGCCATCTTGAACCAGCCTGTGATGGCGTTGAATGTGTCTGACGTGCTGTTTGCGTTTGTTTTTGTGCGTGTTTTTGTTTCTATTAAAGTTTTATGTGACCTGAATGAAAAAAATAAAAAACAGAGCCGAGATCAGGGCGGGGCAGCAGGCGGGCGTACAGCACCACTGCTGGCTCCACCTCTCGCTCCATCCACTCGCCATTATTAGTCGAGAGGAAGAGGTGTGCAATGTTTTCTCCGGATTGAGGCTCCAGCTCCATGTTACACAGTAAAATTCAAATGTGTAATTTGTTTGTGTAGCGGTTAATCCAAAAGCGTCTGTGCCAGCTCTTCAGTCACGACGATGTTTTTAATACTAAACTATAATTATTGCTGCTATCCATTAATTTTCAAACTGTTTTACTAAGAAGCTGAATAAAATAGTAAGGCATTATTATTATTGCTGCCAAATTACCGTTATTTACCTGAACAGGAAAATCAGTGTTTGAATGTTCTGCTTGGTTCATTTTCGGACAGACGTCCAGCGTCAGCTCCAATTCAGGTACAAAGACGTGAATTCAGTTTGTTATGTGTTGAATAATCCTAACCACAGAAATTTAAACACATTTCTGACAGATTTCTAACATTTTTGTGAAGCGGTCTAATAAACCTGCTGAGCGCTGTATATTACTCCAAAGGGCATAAATCAAAATCACAGGTCTACAGCTGTAGCTGGAGTCTAAGCTGCATGTCAGTGATGTGCTGTTTCAGCATGCCCTCATTCTGAAAGGTGAAAGAAAGTCCTGTGATCCTCCACAGAAAAGCTGCAGCTGCTGAAAGTGAGACCTCTGAATTTATCTGGGACCGGTCTATGTGCTGGACGCACGTTCTGCAGCCACACTGGGAGAAGTGACTTCCAGCCCTCGATAGCAGAATAACTCGAAGAATGTGTTGAACATCTGACTCGAGACGACGGTGGATGGTAGTTAACTTCCTGCTGGGGAAATGGGCTTTGATTTGCTGCCTGGTAGCCAGGGTATGTCGCTCTCAATTACTCACTCTGTCTCTACGCTAGTGTACTCGGTACTCCCCCCGGCCCTACGGTAGGGACCTCTGGGCACCCTGACTGTCGTTTAACTGCTTGTGGCATGAGGCAGCTGAGGAAATGGGTCATTAAATCCAACGAACTAGGGCCAGCCCCCCCAGTGTCCCAGATCTGTTTTCAATCAGATAGCTTTCCTTTACAGGAGTGACGGAGAGAAGCCTCGCGCAGCGGCCCGAAGCAGACATTAGCGTCAGCGCAGTTCAACACTTCTACCGGCAACAGCTAACGAGGACCGAGGAATTTACTTCTCTATGCAACGGCATCCCCGCGGTATCCAACTCTGGAAAATCCTCACCTGGTCTTTAAGAGGCACTCCCAGAGCTGAAATAAATCATGTCCACAGCAACATCTGTCAGTGCTGATAACTGCACTTACATAACACCTTTGCAAAAGAAGCAACAAATGCCCCAAATATACAAATATTTGACTTTGAGCTGGTTCAGACATGAATGCTGCAAGGACACCGGGCAAGCTTTAATCCGGAATAACCGGACCATAAGGAACACCAGCCTGTTCTCATCCGAGGCCTCGTCACACGGCGGCACCGAGAGGTCGCGTCCTGTTTCACACACCTACAAAGTCTGAGTCTGAATAGAGAGCGCAGGACGCTGTGTTTTCTCCACTCTGATTCGTTCAGTTTTGACTCATGTTTTTACTTCTGGAGTCCGGAGCGTGAAAACCCAGAGTGACAGTCTTAAAGCTGGAGCTTTCTTATTTGGTTTATTCCCTGTAATATGAAAGTCACACTGGTCCATGCTCTGCACCCGAGTGAACAAAGCAGGCTGCTGAGTATTTACCTGCTGCCCCTCTGGACTTCACGCTGAGCCGTCTGGTGACGGAAAAACTTTTATGATTTTTTTCTAACAAGCTTCAGACCATGAGGGTTCCCCGACCCTCCCAGTCCATCCAGATCACTAATCATCAAATCACGGCGATATCAATGCCAGATATTCTCCCTTCACTCAGTTTTTATTCCGACCTTCGTCCCTTCCTCACTCTGGTCTCTTCGAGTGCTTCCATCTTTCAAACACTCCACCCCAGGATCTGTCTGGAGGTGTCTAATAACTGCCTCACAGCTCATCCTGGCACAGGGGACACAATAAACACCATTCAGAGGTCCACCATTCTGCAGTAAAACCAAAAGTCTACCATGTTTATTTCAAAATACTTTTAGTTGATCCTCTCACTTCAGCGAACAGTAAGTAGAACTAGCGCGTTGTGGTTGTATTCCTCCACCGTCGGGGCGGTTTACCTCGCTGTCTGTCACCACAGGAAGTCAGGGCCTCTGCAGCTGTTGTCGCGGGTTACACAGGCGGAGGCCACTGTCTTTAGTGATCGTTTGACGAGCGGGAAATATTCACTGTTTGGTGCAAACATCGTTTTTTCCTCTGACCTCTGAAACACCAGTGAAGGCACGACATCGCAAACACGCCGACACGGAAAAATCCAACAAAGCAGAGGTACGATCACATTTTATTCATCGGGATTTCCGGATGAACCGTTCCCACTGTTGTTTTTTACAGTTAATAACACCTCCAGCCACCAGGTGGCGCTGCTTAACGCCTCAGTATACACATTTCCTGGAGTCGGGGTAATAAAGTGAACTTTTTGAATAGAGAACTGACATTTTCCAAAAATGTACTTAAATCAAACCCGCAATTAAAAAATGAGCTCCTGAAGTTTGACGACACTGTGGAAATTTGACCCATCCATCCATGCAGATTGGAGGAGCCGGTGGGTAGATGGCCGCTCTGCACCCCACAGGTGCACTACACATGGAAAACTGTATTTAATAGGAATATCTTACAAATGAAGCAGAAAGAAATGCGCTGGAGCTGCTGATGACTCCCGTTTTGGATGCAACGCTTTGAGCCGGATGTGTGAAACTTTCCGGGACCGACTGATCTCATCTCCAGAGGAAAGGGCAGCCGTTTAGCAGGAAGGTAAATACTTCAAATGTTAGCCTGGGGAACGTCTTCGATTTGTCCTTTAGGAAGATGCTAACGTGTGATACACCGTGCCCTCCCCCTCCTCCTCCTCCTTCCTTCTCATTCATCTGCCTCACAAACTCCTTTCTCCTCCCTCCCTCTCACCGCAAAATGCAGGGCCAGCTATAAGAAAAAAATACTACGCACACTTGTTGCCCGGACTTTATCTCTGCATTATTCTCAGCGCTCCTTCCGTTCATTTCAGAGAATAAGATAAATGAACAACGTACATTTCGTGCACCTGTCCTCCCCTCCCCACCTTCCTCTTCCCCTAACGATAAGGGATTTCATTAACGTGAGAATGCTTGGGCTGAAAGAAACATAATTGCTTCAGTGTTGTTGTCCTCTCTGCTGCCGACGCCCTAATTTCCTCCTCGCCTTACTCTTGACTGTTAAGTGATCATTATATCAACACAGGGGATGGGCCAAGGGTAAAATATTGACAAACTGCGGTCATGCTCGTGCGAAACACGAAGGAGAGGTGCGCGTGCGTGCGCGGCGGAGGGTGACGAAGTATTAAAAATAAAAAATAAGGAGGGAGAGAGAACAGAGTGACAGCAGAGAGAGTGATATAATCAATGGAGAAAGATCACAGAGTCCTGTAATAATTTAAAAAGCCGGCCCGATCTGTCAGCCCCCCCTCCCCCACCCCGCTGCCTCCCTGATGGATAACTGTATGTAAAAGATACATAATTTTTTGACTTGCCATTTACACAGCATTGCACCTGAAAGCCAAGCGGCATAATAGACAGTTTAAAATGTCAGGCAAGTAAGAGTAAGAGTAAGTAAGAGAGACAGGTCGGCCGGCAGAATCTTAATTAGAACAGCTCCATCTAATGGCAGCGGCCGCACGCATGCACATGCACACACGTGCACACAAACACATGCACGCATGGCTTCTTTACTTTCTCTGCATCCACTGAAATGATTTCAGGGAAATAAACTGCACACACACCCTCCAACATCAGCGCAATTAGCAAACCATTTCATTCCTACAGCTGACCAGTCGATGACCAAATCTACGGCGCCGTGGCGGAGCATCACACCAGCCCTGGCGCTAGCCTGGAAAAGCATGTATAGGATTTACCTATCTATCCCTGAGCAGACCTGGCTGTTGAGCTGGAGCCAGCGCCACATGATTGTGTTAATTAATCTGCCATTGTGAGCACGGGGAACAGCTGCACGGGCTCTCGTGGCTGCGTTGTCAAAGCAAAACAATGCAATGTTAAGCTTCCCCCACTGAATCTTCCATTACAAAGGAGCCCCAACAACGGGGCTAAATTCATAAATCCACAGATCAATTTTTACCAGCACTAATGTCTGACCTTTAAAGTGAAAGAGGGATTTTTTTAACATGCTTCATTTGGGCTTGAAATACGGTCAGATATGTGATACCTAGGATGCGGGCCAAATACCCAGCCCCACCAGCGCACCCCTCCCTCCAGCCTGGAAAACAAACACAGTGAGAGAGAAAAGGATGGAGGGAGGCAGGAACCGGCAGCAGAGACAAACAGATGAGTGCGAGGAGTCACCAGCTGGGCACTGGTATTTTAAAACAAAACGTCTAACGCTGTTAGCGGGGATCCATTGATCAGTGCGATGGGGTGTTAATTCAGACGGGCAGAGGGAGAGCAAAGCAGCTTTACAGGTTAATTCATCGTGAGACGCTCCTGACAGCATTTCCGCGTTTCCTCCTCCTTAGATGGCCCGCGCGCTGGCGCTCGTTCACGTAGAAGCAACACTGACCAGGGGATTCATAAATAAAATTAGGTAAACTGTGCTGCCACACAAATTATGTCTGCAATAACAGACTTTGTGAATAAATGGTTTAGCACCTCTAATCGAGTTCACAAAATGTTTCACTAGACAACCATTTCGCTGCATTCATTACAGCTTCGCTGAATTACAATTTTATTCGCGGCGTTTGTCTTTAATGTGGCAACCAGATTCGTCGAGGAAGCCTGGAAGAGAGGGAGGACGGCGTGCCCCCGTCGCACGCTCTCTACAGCGAATGGCACGGCCTCGGTGCGCGCTTGGCACTTGCAGAGAGATGGTGATGCACCCCGAAAAAATCATCGAGACGCCTGGCTCTCGCCCCGCTCTGCAGCCGAGCCCTTCTGTCTCGCAAAAAGCCCTCCAGCAGCCCACTGAGCAGCGAGCGAGGCGTCGGGAGACGAGTCGTACGCTCCGAAACGCACTGATGTATCTGACAGAGCCTGTCAGGGACGCTATGTAAAGCAGGAGGTGGATGCGACTGATGCTTTCTTTCAGGTTGGAACAAAGGGGGGAAAAGCTTAGGGAAGCAATAAGTGGGAGCAGTGTAAATGGCAGATGAAGGAGGCAAGACATTTCCCTCTCCCTGTGACACTGTCTCTCAATCTGCACCCTGCTCCAGTCTGCCAAACACCGAGTCAAATAGTGACACTGAATATAGCAGCAAATTCCAAATCTGCTGTTGAGTTGCCATATTCTCGATAGACTGCACAAATGTTCTTTTTTTTTTTTTTACAAGACTTTTTAATGCAGTCAAAAACATGCGAGCGCCCGCCGTACCGCGCTGAAGGCTTACAGATGGGGAAGGGTGACACGGCGCTAACTCGCATCTCAAAAGCGACGCCGGCTGCAGCGTCTCACCTGTCCAACACGCTGGATTTCAGAAAGCCATCAGATGTTGCATTTACCGCAACACTGAACAGTGGAGAGCCGAGTCCGATTCGAATCGGGAGGAGGGTTGCCGCTCTCGCTCTTGACAACTCAACAGGACACTCAGCTGAGCGGCAACGGGAGGAAGGTTGATATCTTGTCACTATATTCTCCCTCATGGCTTTGTTAGTATTTACAGCTAAAATGTTACCGAGTGTGTATCGAATTGGAAGAAGGACTGTTTTTCCTCCTGTGGTACTGTGCTGTCGGCTCCCTGATTGTTGGAGTATAAAAATAATCGTCATGGAAATAGATCTCATTGACAATGTGCCATGTTCACACTGTGAGCAGCTTGTGCCTTGTGAACATAATCCAGAAACGTCCTCCAAAAACTTTCCTCCACAAACTTTCAATCCCTCATCCTCGCTTTGCCCTTCTCTCCAAAAGATGAAAAAAGGCAGTGCCAGGGAAGACAAAGGACCAAATCCCGTCTTGTCAAGAACCAGCAAAACAGGTAGAAACGTGAAGTAAGGGCTGGGCTCGAGGATCAGACTACGATGCTGAGCGGCAGGGAGGATTGACCGAAGCAGCTTTCCCAGCCTGGCCCTGAAAATCCACTCCTCATCTCTGTGTCTAATAGGACAGAGTGCTGGCTCGGAGAGTACTCCGCCGGCACAATTACACCTTACCTGCGAGGCCTGCCAGGAGAGGTGGCATTTGGTCGATCCGCCCTCCCGGGAGGGCGTTTTATGGCTTAGCCCCGACTTAGCCGCGTGTCTTAAGACGGGGGATAGGAAGGCTGGGGGGACCGTTGGGGAAAATGTGAGTGTCTGTGCGAAAGCCCGGGATAAACCTGCGCTCTCAGGAGGAGAGAATGGCTGGAGGCCCAGGGGTTAAATGTCTCCGGAAAGCCTCTGTGTCCTTGCGTAGTGCGTTTGTTGAAATTACAGAAAGTCTGCCTCGATGTCCTCGAAGGAAGTTGGTGCTCTGGAAAAAGCCGTCCTTCGGGCGAGGCTTGCTCAGTTATTGGGGCTCAGTGCCAATTTAGGGAGCTATCGCTGAGCTGAAACGTGCAGCCATCAAACAAAAGAATCCCCAAAGGAGCTTTTATTCTGTTAACCTCTCAACCACCCGATCACCAACAAACCACCGAGGCTACGTTTTAGCCACATGCTAAACAAAAAGCTCAAAGATGTTCGAGTTTCAAAGAAATTCTCTGACAGGCTTTTCGGCCATAAAGCTTTCACCTTCGGGCATGTACAGTCATGCAAAACAGGTACAACTTCCATATAAACAAGCTGATGTGATCCGAGCTCAAACGAACCGCTGGAAGGCCCCGATTCCCCTTCATGCCTGTTTCAAAGTAGAGGTACTTTCAGTAAATCTGTCAGTTCAAACGATGCTGCTTTATGTGGGTATTTATCATTTTTCTCCTTGTTTATAGTCTTTTGTTAAAAAGCAGCTGTAGTTCAGTATGTAGAATGCACCAGACATCCGCCCTTGTTGTTTTCTCTCAAATCTGTCACGAAACAGCGTTTATAATTACTCCGGTACATGAAGCCCAAAGGAAAAGTTTAAACCAAAGAACCGTGAGGCCAAAATGCCCATAAGGCCATCGGCGACCATCTGCCAACCACCGGCTGCTGGAGTAAAATTGTCTGATTGGCTGCAAACTCTTGCATATTGCTCGCCGAGCACTTTTACTTCTGCTGGCGAGTTATTGCAGACAAAGTAACCGAAGCAACGACTGATTTCACCCAGCAACTACTTTCCAAGTACACGTGTGACCGAGGCCCAAGAGAGCTGATCTAAGAGGTGATTAGCATGTGGCTAAAATGCAGCCTGTGCCTGAGGCGTTCACGTGCATCTGGTGCCTGTTAGAAGGACTAAATGTGGTCGACAGTGGAAAAGGAGAAGTCAGGCTGCTGCAGAGACTCGAGTTCAGCACAGTTCCTGTGATTAAACGTTTCGGCTAAAACCGTTTAGTCGTTTTCATCACAGCGCGCAGTCTTTCACTGTTAATACACAATGTGACTGGCTTTATTCGGTTGTGCTCACACACACACACACACACACACACTGCTGTTTTTGAATCTAAGAAGACGTTTGTGTGACTTCTGCATCTGAATGCTTCAATCTCTGCGCTGCATGCTGAGATTATTTGCAGAAGGCTCTGAGGTGAGTTGAGGAAGAGATTTTCTTCAGCACAAGTGGTTTCCTAGGCAGATTTGCACTTTTTATGCAATCTCGTCGTTGTTTAGAGCCGTTTACACGTGTGGGAGACTGGCTGGTTCATGTCTACAACACTGCACCGCTGTATCTCAGTGAAACATGCAGCTGCCTTTTTTATCATTCAGGCCCTTTCAGAGCCCGTCCTTCCAGATTAGGCCTCATGAAGGTCTCTGTGTGCTTTATGTGAAGGAATCCGAGGCCTAATCCGGGTCTAAGTGCGAGTCCTTCTAAGATGCTCACACGGAGGTTTACACGCCAACAGCGGGCGGATAAGAGAGACATTCGCTCGCTATAACCACCTTATCACGCACATAAACATATGCTCGCTGCGTGGGACACTGGGCGACGGTAACTCGAGGGCAGAAAGAGAAAGGCGTGTTCGCGTAGGTAGAGACGATGAGACTTATGTTCGTTAGGAGAGCTGTAAATGAAAGCGAGGAAGGCATCTCATCAAGCACATGTTCCACACTCGGTCCATAAGGGAGCTCTACCTGGGGCTGTCGCATTTAGAAGGTGTTACTCTAATAAGACAACAGTCGCTTTTATTTACAACAAGCACGAGACGACATGAAAAATGCTTTAACACGTCTTCAGCTGCTGAAACAAACACCTTTATCCTGTAAACACAGCGTCTCACAAACGAGCTAAAGATACATTCAAATAACATATGCTGACACACACACACTGACACACACACACACACACACACACACTGACACACACACACACACACACACACACACACACACACACACACACACTGACATACACACACACACACACACACACACACACACACACACACACACACACACACACACACACTGACACACACACACACACACACACACACACACACACACACACACACACACACACACACACACACACACACACACACACACACACACACACACACACACACACACACACACACACACACACACACACACACACACACACACACACACACACACACACACACATACACACACACACACACTGACACACACACACACACACACACACACACACACTGACACACACACACACACACACACACACACACACACACACACACACACACACACACACACACACACACACACACACACACACACACACACACACACACACACACACACACACACACACACACACACACACACACACACACACACACACACACACACACACACACACACACATGTCTGGTTTGCTATCCTCGTGGGGACATAATGCTTTCCCTGACCCAACTGTAACCCTGACACTAAAACCACATTTTGAGTGTGAAACATGCCTTCAGCCCCGTGGTGATGGGGATTTGGTCCCCACCAGTATAGTAAGAACCCATACACACATACACACTGACACACACACACACACACGAGAGGTGTAAAGCGCCTAAATTGCAGATGCATCTTGGAAAACAAACACTTTGTTTTGTTACCACGACAACTGAGATAATGTGATTCCTGTGGCAGTGTCGGCGCCGCTGCTCGCTGCTCTGTGCGACCGGCTTAAGAGTCGACGGAGGGCGAGCTGCGCCCTGATCAGAGCTGATCAGGGCGCAGCTCGGTGCAGACTGAAGCTGGTCGGGCGGCCCACGCTTGCAGGTGTCGCCCTGCGGAGAGAGATGAGCTGGGCGGGTCAGCTTTGTCTCAGCACTGGTCCCTTACTTCCTGTGCTGAAGCTTTGCCCGGAGAGTCTCTGCTGGAGGATTTAAATGCGATCAGCCCCAACATGTGTGTTTAATATCTATATCTGGACAAATAGCAATTTCATAATAGGGCCTGCAGCCCGTGTCCCGCTCCTGCCTCTTTCTCTCTTTGCTTTGCGTGGCGACAAAATGAATTCAGCTCTGAACCTAATTAATCCACAAAGGTTTCATGTCTTAATCCCCAAAGTCAAGGGGGTTATTGTCCTCACAAATGAGGTCAGTGTTCCTCCCAGTGGAAATAAGCGAAAGGAGGAGGAAAACACAGCGAGCGCAGGCAGCGAGCACCGACGCCTCTCTGCGCAGCCCTCCTGTTGAATCGGGCTGAGGGGACCTGAGGTGCTGTGGAAGGGATGGTGAACATGGCACGACAAAAGAAGAGCAGATAGAAACATGGAGGGAGCGGCGACAGCAGCGGGAGACAGAAAATTAGACGCCTGCCAATCTTCAGCGCGCAGACCTTTGAACCAGGTGGATAAGAGAGCCGCTTCTGATGCTAATTGTCACTGAGGCAAGTCACTGTCAAACTCTGAGGCGAAGAAGCTTCATCCAAGTGTGACAGGATGATAGCCATGATACAGCCCTCCGTCTGGTGGGATGACAAGGGGGGATGTGACACACATGGCCACACCATGCTGCCTGAAGCACAGTCACCACCAGCGGCCCACACAGGGTCTCCGAGGGGGACAAACCCGGGGAAAAGCGAGCGCGCCGGCCAAATGCTCGTCCGGCGCGCTCTGGGCACTCTGCGAGCCCCCGTCTCCGAGGACCACGTGGGAAAGCGCGGACACGTCCGCGGTCCACGTGTAGCCTAGTTTAGGCCATCCTGACGAGAGCTTTCCAAAGAACGGGGCTTGGCTGGAGGCGGGAGGGGCGGGGGTGCGGGCCGGGGTCGGCCAATAGCGGGGCGTGTTGAAGAGAGGGTCGGCCAGGACGAATAAAGTCCAAGACGACACAATCAACAGCTTGCTGAAATCTGTTGCAGTCAAACGTCCGGCCAGTGGAGGGTGGGTGGAAGGGAGCGCAGAAGACTGTTTATCTTAAAGTGTGACAGGATGTCAGCGTCTGCAGCTGCTCCGCACGCCGCCGTGACTTCACCAAAGTTTGTTGGCGAGGCTTTCCCCCACAAACGGCTTGCTGCTGGACGTGGCGAGAAACCCACGGCGCCTTTAATCGCTGATAATTACTCTACGTACTCCCGAGAAGAGCAAACAGAGCGCGCTGGGCCGAGCTGCACGCGCTCACTTCCAACTCGTGCGTGACTGCTGGGAGAAGAAGTTTGTGCTGTCGCCTCCCCGGCTCAGTTTGAAATATGAGTTTAAACTGACAAAGCGAATTAAAATATGTAAACGCCACAGTTCTGACGCTGATTTGAAAATCGGCTATCGGAGTTGGTGTTTGTTGATTTTTATCAACTCGAGGGTTATTACATTTCCACACTGTGACAATTAAAAACCCCTCAATCATCATGGCGGCAGCTCCATGTAACTGAGAGGAGAGACGATGGAGTGCAGCGGTCAGAGCCACAGTCACGCGAGGCCTCACCTGTGTATTTCCCACGCTGCGTTTAAGTGCAGATGACGTGTGCGAGGGTCAGGAAGGAAGGGGTTACTGATTCTGTGCCCCCCCCTCGCTCTGCCGCCTGCATGCTTCCCCTTCATCTCAGAGGATAGAGGAGAAAAAGATTTAAAAGGACTAGAAAAAAGCTCAATTGTTTATTGATTTTATAATAGGCTTAGCGCAAGAGAAATAAAGCGGGGGGCTGGTGGGGCAGCGTGGTCAACCGGAGGCGATGGCGTGACAAACACACGGCTTACGCCGGCGCAGGTAACAGGGGCTCCGGTCCAAATGCCGGGATATTGGCCCGAGCACCTTTTTCTCTGTATTCCCAAACGCCCGCTCGTGGTATTGTTATCCCGATTTTAAACCAGTGTAGACATAATCGCTCCCCTCGCAAACAGGGCACGACCCTGACGCTCGGGGAGGGGGGCGGGGTGTTTGCAGGAGGACGAGGTGTGACCGGCGACACAAATCAGAGAGAAAGGAGTGAATCTGAGATGTTAGTAAGTTCATGGAAAAGGCTGCGAGTGCCAGAGCATGCACAGCAGTGTGTGTGTGTGTGTGTGTAGGTCTGATATATGGATGATAACACTAATTAGCTCATTTTGTTTGGGGCACAACACTCATTAAAAACCCAGTGGGGCCATTAAAGTTACCATCCCTCCAAACCATCGCTGCCACCGTATCCATCTCGGCTGATATCTCACCCGGCTCTCTGCTTTAATGGCCTCTGCTTCAGGTTGTTGGGTTGAGCAAAGATTTGTGGGACTTGGACACCCCCCCCCCTCCCCCGATCCAAATCTCCTGATTTCTATTTAAATCTCTCTCTGCTGCTCCGCCTCACGTCACTCTCTCTGTATATACATCACAAACCTCGCTGCTGCATGCTTCCTCCTCGCACACTCAAAGCTGTTTTCTGCAGCTGGGGAGGGATTCGCACTTTCCCGTCCCGGCGAGGCGGGGGCAACGGTTGTTTCCAAGCTTTACACAGCGATGTCACTGTAATACCAACAAACCTCGTCGTGATTCAGTGTGGCTTGTTGCGCCATAAGGCACGTGTTACTCTGCAGCCGGAGAGACTGGAGGCGGAGGCCTGCCAGGATTAGACGAGCAGGTGTAGCATCCCACTAACAGACAGCACAAAGCCACATTCGAGCCCATTCTCTCGGGCCGAGCCATGCTAACGCTAACAGCTTCTGCTGCACTGAAACGAGGGTTCGAGCCTATCCGGTGCACACGTCGGTGTCACAGAGCAGTGTGCGACGGGCTTTCATGCCGTGATGAGGTCAAGTTCATAAATTTAACCAGAATGTCAGTAACACAGAGAGGCCACAACAATCATATGACCCCCTATGAGCAAGCACTTTGGCGACAGTGGGAAAGAAAAACTCCCTTTTAACAGGAAGAAACCTCCGACAGAACCAGGCTCAGGGAGGTGAAGTTCTGCTTCACCTGCTGGATGTATGAATCCGCTGCTGAAAGTAGTCCCACTGCTTTGCTGCTTCCTGTTGATGGAGTAATGGCGCCTTAAAGCTACGCCGCTCCTTAAAGCTACAGCGCGCTACAGAAAACTATTTTAAAAAAAATTAATATTCCTGTCCTGCCTTTGTGGGATTGTTTTTTCTTACATCAGTGTGAGCCAGCGTGCTCGGGGACACTGGGCCGGGTTGGTTTTTCCACGAGTGTTTCCTGCAACAATAAACCCAGAGTGCCGGGTCACATCCCCGCCGCCGCCGAAAGGCAACGCTCTGAAAATATCCTCGGTCTCAGGTCTGGATATTAAGAGTGTTGATTAGATATATGAGTTTGCCATTTGCCCACGGAGCGTGGAGTGTCTCTGACAGAACCGGGGACCATATGGCTGGTGAGAGATTTCCCCCCTCTCTTCCTCTTCGCGCAGCCTGACAGCTGGATGGCTGCTAACTGGGGACGAGGAAGCTTGGCAGCTGCAGCTGAGAGCAACGCTTTGATGCCGCTCACCCTTTTTCACTCTCACTCTTTCTCTTCTTCTCCTCCTCCTCTCTTTTTGCACCACACACACACAGAGGATAGCTAACGCAGTGTTAACTATGCAAACTTTCTACAGGTTGGAGGATGGAGAGAACCGACAGGTGGGACTGACCACAGAGCAGGTATTCCTCCACCAACCTTCATTTTTTTTATTTCATTACATTTATTCATTTTTTTAGCTGCTTAAATTAACAAACTGTTTAGAAGAGTTTATTAAATTATAAGATCCTCACAGGTGTGCAGCACTCTTAACCCTGATTTTTTTTACCTGCT
Source organism: Oreochromis aureus (assembly GCF_013358895.1). NCBI lineage: Eukaryota > Metazoa > Chordata > Actinopteri > Cichliformes > Cichlidae > Oreochromis > Oreochromis aureus. Next base: position 41,440,420 of record NC_052942.1, on the reverse strand, counting down.
CTGGTGTAAATCTGCAAAGACGTCGGTGCGAGGGGAGCTCTGAGGGGAGGGAGGGCAGCCGTGGGTGGTGGAGGAAGTGGGGGGGGTTACAGTAGGATGGAGGAAGAAGAGGAGGGTGAATAGGCCTCTGGGAACACATTAGGATGTACGAGTGGAAAGCAGAAACAAGTGAGAGATTTTTGATTTCCTTCCTTCTCTGCAGTTTTTTTGTTTTCGTACTTTTGTACAAAGGCGTCTTTCATCATTTTTCTTAAAAACAAAACAGAAAGACGCCGTTGGATGTTTAGATGCAGATACCTGGATGCTTTGTGCAGAATGAAAGAGAAGCCGGTTCTTTTGAATCAAACTGCAGCGGCGGGCAGGTGTTTCTCTTTGGTTTTCTCAGTTTGAATCTGAAATCGGCGCCGTGTTTCTTCCACTCTGAGGTCACGAAAAAATGCACGTTTTTGCTTTCGGGATGGAGGTCACGGCGACGGGAGAAAAATGAAGCGCTTTATTCCTGAAAAGCTCGCTCAGGTTTCTTAAATCTTATGTCACCGAGCTGTTTTCCCCCTGCGCTCCCTCTTGTGTTCGCACTCCTCGTCCTCACCCCCCCTGTCCCTCCTCTTGTTGAAGGCCCCCTGTTGCTGCCTCGCTACCAACCAGCCCCGAACACGGTGCAGGCCGGGCGGAGGCGGGGGTGCAGGGTGGAAGAGGGAGGGGAAAGATGATGTATAAGAGCGAGAGGGGAAAAAAGGAGAGAGGAGAGCAGAGTTTGGCTGGAGCCAAGAGGAGAGCAGCTGGGCACGGCTAACAGGGAATGATAATGACCTCAGAAATCTGCTGTTCGCTCCACAACAATAGGGTGCTCAGTCGCCTGGAAAATTGTGTTCATCAGCTAGCTCTGCTCACTTACTAATTGACATTGCCAAATATTTTAAGAACAATTGGAATGTGGCAGGGGGAGAGGGCGGAAAAAAAACCCCAGCTCAGAGATCTTAATCCCTGGACTTAATTCCTCTCTCTCACTTTTGGCTTCTCGCTCGCTCCGTTTCCCTGCCTCGCTCTCCTTTTCACGATGACGAGATAGCAACAGCTAAGGGAAAAAAGAACATTTTTCATGTAGCCTTCTGCTCTCATGTCAGCACCCTGATGCTGACACAAAAGGCTTTTTATGTGACCTGTCACTGGGGTTAAGAGGAGGAGATTGAGAGGGGAGGGGGAGGAAGACGAGGAGGAGGAGGAGGAGGGGCGGGAAAAATTAGAGAATGATAAAGCGAGGGAGGAACGGGAAAGAAATAAAAAGATCCCGGCATCGCACGGCCGGCGCAGGTTGTTTGCGTTCAAACCGGCAACGCCACCGTCCGCCGCCGTCATTTGCATTCCCCGACTGAGAGAGCCCTGCCTCATTTCACAGGAATCCCACATTGACAGAGTCAGACAGCTGTCACCAGACGGAGAGAAAAGGAACTTGGCGTTCACCCTCAGCCGCCCCCCCATCCTGCCGTTAAGCACACACATACACAATCAAAGAGAGAAACTTTTAGCCAGTGTCGCCGCGCCCGGAGGAGGAGGGGGCGCTTATTTAGCGGGGATCTGTGCATTTGTATGTGCATCTTAATGCTGAGACTAAGTAAACACGCTCCACTGGCAGCACAAGTTGTGACTGTGATGTTAATTTCTGTCTTTGTTGCTTCCTTTACTTCTTCTTCTCTCTCCTCTTTTTAAGGCGTCCTCCTCCTGCTGCACTGGTGGAGTAAAGAGCGGCGTTTGTGAGTCAGCTCCTCTGTTGCCGCTCACTTTTAGCAGTGACACCGGAGAAGATAGCTTGTTGATGTATTAAGAATATTAATATGCAAACAGTCTACCTGACAGTGTAAGGCAGCCTTCTGTTGTGGAAAGATAAATATTATGTTTTAATTATAAAAACATAAAACAGAAATGGGGAAGACAGAGGGTGTGTGTGTGTGTGTGTGTGTGTGTGTGTGTGTGTATGCGTGCTGAGGTAAGCTGTGTTCTGGCACAGATTTGGAGTTGAAATGAGTGGATGGCATAATGCGCCGCTGTTTACCGAGGACTGTGATGCCCTGTCATTTCCCCCTCTGTCATTTTTTCATCTCCTCTCCTTCAGCGGCGGCGTCCCGGCTTCGTAACTGAGCGGGAAATCCTAACGTGATCATTAAGACATAAAATGGGCCGATAAATGTTTCATAAGGACGAGGCTAGCCGCCGATGGCCACCCAGGAATGCCGAGGAGCCTCCGTCGTTGGAATACGACTGAAATTTGTCTTAAAAAAGGCCCGGGCTAATTCCCGCCGTGGTAATATTTACAAATTGAGTCTGAGAGACGGGGTAGGGCAGAGAGGCAGAGAGCAGGAGAAAAGGAAGAAAGAAATCAAATGAGAAAGAAGAACAGAGAAATAAATTGGCCTTTTATATTGTGCAAGCGTGTACAAAAATACTAAGTCTGCATTTATCCGAGACATGTCAATCAGAGCAGCACACTGACAATTAGTGCGTTTGAATAGAACTTTTATCATTTAGCAGACACCAGAGTCCTGACCTACTGTACAAAAATACAGCTCAGGGAATGAATGTGCCTGTAACACAATGACTGTCTATTTAAGTTTGGTGACACATAAAAAATACAGATATGACAGGCCAGACTTCTTCAAATGAGCGGGGGGCAGAAAGCTCAGGTTTTGTAACCACGACTTCTCTGATTATAGAGCGAAGAAGAATAGTGCGAGGAGCGGATGTCAATTACAAAGACAAAGTCATCCGCACAGGCGAAGGAACGGGGGAAAGAGCCGTAATTCATTATTTTTTAATGCGCATACTTTTACACACATATATTATCTCTCACCGAGGGCTGGCCTCATTTCAAAGCGCCTTTTTTTTAATGATTCCACATGCAGGGCCAGATTACTGAACCCGATCCCTGAATCCACCAGCACCACCCTGCCGACACCCTGCTGGCCAAATTTCACCGATGAGGTGAGGAGTTCACCTTTACTGTGCCGGTGTTCCTCGCAGTCGCCGCGATGTCTGTTTACGTTACACAAACGAGGAAAATCAGCTAATAAAAACCAGGGAGGCCTGACTGTACTTTACCAGCGTCAGAGGTAACCAGCTGCTCACAGTTCGTATCATTCCTGCGTTTTTACTTTCTTTGATTTTCAGTTTCCATTCGAGGGCAGACGCGTCGAGTTTCACTGTAAACACGTTACGTTTGACTTTAGATTTCACGTCTCTCAATTTCACTGACACGGGAGGGAAATATATGACTTCACAGTAAACAGACAACCACCGGCCTCCTCGGCAGCTCGTGTCATTTTTTTAGTCTCTATTTTTAATGATTTATTTCAGATCCTTTTAGTTTTATCTAAGTAATTTGTACGTTGTCAGTTAATCCTTCACAAACTGACAAACGCATCTTCAGCTCTGGCAGCAACACTGAGCATGCTCAGTCCAGGCTTCGCGACTGCTTCCCAAACCCACGTGTGCAGTCGTGATGACAGCGAATGCATCGTTCTGTTTTTTTAGGGGGTCACATGGTGCAGTTTGCTCGCCCTGACACGACGTTTTACAGAAAACTAAGGAAATTTGAAATAGTTTTCAAGTTTTGTCGCAAAGGCAGCTGAAGATGACCGGACAACGTACACCGTCAGAACACCCGAGGACCTGGAGCGGCCGCACGCTCGATCTCCATGGAAGTCAGCGAAGATCCCAAGGAGATATTCCTCTCTAATGTCAGCTAGCATCCACAGTGGTCTGGATCTTGTTCAGCTCGACTTTATTCCTGTTTTAATGGCACAGTAATTACACTCTAACAGTTTGTCTGCACGTGTAATTACGCCCCCATTGTACTGTCGCAATTAGATGAATATCCACGCTTTATAACCTAAGGCGTCAAGTTGGCAAATCCAATTTCAATTTGTATGGAGCGAGCATTTTGCCTGCTTGTTTGAGCCGTGGTAAGACCAGGGATATGCCGGCTAATCCCTGCCATGTTAAAGCGCAAGGAAAAAAATGAAGACGCGGGGGATTCTCCAGAGAGCGAGAAGGAGAAAGAAAGAGCCAGAGGGAGCGTGCACGGTCCTTTTAGAGCCAGGAGCTGGGTTTCGGGGTAGCGGGAAGGTTGCGAAGGAGTCATGCCGCTTTAGGCCTTACAAGCACGCAGAAAAGCCAATTTTCTACACATTCAGCGACGCCATCGTGCAACGCCGGTCTATTTGTGTGGAAGAGAGGGGAGAAAGAGGAGGCGGCGGTGCCTTCGTGGCACCGGGTCCTCGTGGCAGCGCTACCTGTTGCTGAGGCTTCCTAACGTGATTACTGCACGCCGTTTCCTCCCCACACAGCTTTGATCATCACAGGAAACAATACGGGGAAGTCGGCGCAAGGATAACCAAACAAAAAAGTGTAAAAAGAGGATGGTGATGGGCATATATGTAATTACCTCTTTGTTTCTTTCAAAAATATTCAATAAGGAAGATGCTCAAGGTGTGCCGCAGAGCTGCGTTTAATAAGGAAGGTCTTTAAAGGACATCTCTGACAAAGGCTTTTGTTTTTCTGCTCTTTTTCTTCCACACTTCACGCGCTGCTTTTAAACAAGTGCCGTCTCAAAGACAAAAGTGCCAGAGCTGACCTTCTTTCACAGTTGAGATGTTATTGTTGATTACTATAATTTAAGTTTAACTCTAAATTGCTGCGGGTAGGTGGCGGGGTAGAAGGCGAGCACGCACACATGCTCACGCTCGCAGGTACACGCCGACAGAGAATCACGAGCTCTGCTTTTCAAACCTCAGATATTAACACAATGGTACAGTACGGCATCCTGTTCACTGCTCGAGAGTGATATATGCACACACGCAACAAAGCAACCCCACACACACACACACACACGCATGCAGCGGAGAAGCATGACACCTTTCTCCACATGAGACTCAGACACATTTTTCTCACACATCAAAGCTTCTAATTTGAGAGTCCCCGAGCTCCAAACGTGATTCATATTGTGTAAGTTGTGAACAACGACGAGTCAAGTTTGCTGCTCCTTCTTATTAAAAAACAGGAAGTGGCAAAAGAGGCTCTGTTAAAGCACTTTCAATGTCAAGTCTGTTTCCTTCTCAATTTCACTTACACATAAAACTCCATCCGTCCACATCACAGTCTGCGTACTTCCTCTACACGGCTTTAAACCCGGCCGTGCTGTGCTGCGACTGAGCGGCGCACATGCAGCAACGCGCACTATTTTAATTTGTTTTTCTACGTACGTTTCTGTCTTTAATCCTCCAAAGGTGGCGCCCCCAGGGCCAGATTTAACCACTCATCTAAATCTAATGCGACCCTTTGTTCTCCGCTACCATTTGGCGGTAAATACGGCGAGTCTTATTATTTGAATTTGTGCATTTATTCATTTTGCGTACAGTACCTCTGAAGTTGCTGAAATGCCACAAGCTGTACTCGTCAGATTCAAAGTGCTCCAGTCAAAAGAGACGCAGGGACGGAGAGAGAGGGGGAGAAACTTCCAGCATTAAAATTCAGAAGATAATTACATCCGCTACACCCCCACCCTGTTGAGAAGTGTTATGTTTAATAGTCTCTATAAAGAAAATAGGTTTTTATCTCACTCTCATTTTCATTAATTCCTAATTGGGGTGGGGGGTTGTCTGTTATTATTTCTTAGATTAAAATAAACATAGCCTGTCCCATGTTCAAACCCATCACACTACACGGGCACGATAAGGACTTCATGCCTCTGTGAATAAATAAACAATTTCGTCTCCACTGGTGGAATTAAGTTGCTTACAGCCTTAAGCTAAGCCACTCTGATTTATATTTATATATATTTATATTTCCTCTCAAAAGACTTAAAAGCACATCCTTGCTTCTGCAAATGAAGCTTGCTAATGTTTTTGACCTGCTTTATATGTATATCTTTAATTAGTGTCTTGTTTAGCTTAAACCGACTGATTATCGCGTATTCGTGACCTAATTACTGCACACGCTTCTTAACGCCAGCGTAGCGCCCTGAGGAGCAACCAAAAGTTACCTTTAAAAACTTGTGTAATCATTAGCAATGAGCCTCCCTTAATCCCACTAAACATACACTTATCTAGCCCCGGCCGGCCTGCGTTGGCTGGGTGGGGGAAGGGGAAGGGTTTGCTCGTCTCCGCCGTGTTTATTAAAGACATTTATTAATCGCTGTGCTTAAGACGATCTCGTCCCCGCACTCCCGGGAAACAGACTGCTAACCCGCGAATGGGCACGATGGCGTTCTCTGGAGTCTTAATGGCAGAAACAACAGAGCAAAGCTGACTCTATGCGCCACGTGCACCGCCAGTTCAATGAAAGTCAAACAGTGTGCTGCGTGTGCGGTCCAGCATTAATACAGACTGTACACAAAGATGGACGTAGCATCCTGCTTTGCCTTCTCTCTAACACCCTGAGGGGGGCGCCTCCTCTGGGGCCTGCTCAGGTGCTTATTTCACAACTCGACTTAGTTTCTCAGTCGCTGATGAGAACACACTTTGCTATTCATCTGCTGTCTTCCCACGTTTTTACATATAAAAACACATACCCATCATGTAAAGCATCACAGATTAAGTTAACGTTAGCTTAAAGGTTAAGATTAGGTGAACAAACAGAGCATCCCATGTGGTCTCAGAGGGAACTACACCCTCTGTATCTGTTTAAGTTTGAGACTGGAAGCACGAACAGGTCGATGGGTTTGAGCAGAGGGCTTTTACATGTTGTATGTGGTTCTGCATCTCTACTCAATGTTTTTTTATATTTCAGCCGCCTGAAAAAAACCAAAGCAAACATCACTCGTGTGCGTCAAAGCTTGGATGCATCAAAAACAGAGGTCTTCTTCCTTTAATAAAAGCTGATGATCACTGCTGTTTGTGTTTGAAAGATTTGACTAGAACTGAAATCAAATTTCATTTGGTGGAAAGGCGGAGCACAGGAAAAGAGCTACATCACTTTCTCTGGTAGACATGGAGGACGCTCGCTCCGCTGCCTTCTAGTTGATTCTGTGAGTAGTTCTCCTACCTGAAGATGGTGAGGAGGGATGGGGGCTGTCGTCCTGGATGCTTCCTGTCTGGGAATGCCCTCCGCCAACGCCGCTCTCCTCTGTTACATTGGATGAACCGGGAGTGGTGGAGCGGCTGATGGACTGGGACTCGGGGTCGCTGGCCGATCCACGGCGTTCATCCAGTCCTTGCTGAAGTGCCTCGTCAATGCCTCTCCTGTCTTTACCGTGGATTCGCGAGTGGACGACCATTTGATGGTAGGTTCTGAAGACACGTCCGCAGTCTGGGCACTCTGAAGGCTTCTCCTTCAGGCCGGACAGGCCGGAGAGGCTGTAGTCAATGTTTGGGCTTCCCAAGCCAGCCAGGGCTCCAGGAGCCTCAGCACTACCGTGGTGGGACATGAGGTCACGGTGACCGTCAAAGCCTCTTCCATCCTCCTTCATGGACATCACTGCTCCACTGGAAGCCTTGGATCCCTGCAGGGCCTCGGAGAGCTGCTTCTGCTTGGAGCTATCACCGGAAGCAATCAAGGAGTAGTCTTGTTTCTCCTTTGAGAAGGAAGCCAAGGAGCCCGCACCAGCCATCTCATCTTCCTGCCCCGGGGTTATATGGTGCTGGTGCTGTTGCTGCTGCTGCTCCTTGGGCATGAAAGCCCTGTCCATAGCCATTCCACGCGCCATTATCTGCCAGGCTTGGTAGCTATTGATCGAGTCCATCTCTGCCACCTTTGCAGCCGCCTGGAGGCGCTCCATGCAGCTCGACTTGAGCGGTGGAACGAGGTTGAGACAGCCAAGGAGTGAGCGCTTCTCGTTTTCACCTAGCCCATGGCCTATTGCACCTGCCATGGGTCCAAGCAGCTTTCCTAACATCTCCTTTTCCTTCATGGCTATCCCCGCTTTGGCCAACATCTGGTGCTGCTCACTCAGGCCCTGCTTGTCTGGTGAAAGAAAGCCTCCCTGAAGACAGGAAATGTAGCGGGAATAAAGGTTGGCATGGGCTTCCTGAGCCAGATTGCTCATGCTGTTGACGGCGGCCATGTCCTGCTCACTGGGCTGGGGTGGCTTGCTCTTGATGGCCAGCTTGTTCAGATGCACCTTCATGTGGTTCTTGAGGAACCAGGGTTCCTTGAAGCGACGGCCACAGATTTGGCAGCAGTGTTCAAAGGACTCCTTGTGCTTTCTCATGTGGCCCTTGAGGAACCAGGCTTGGCTGAACACCTGGCCGCAGACCTCGCAGCGAAACTCGGTGGCCATCTGCATGCCCCCAGCACCACCAGAACCCTGGCCCTGCGTGGTCTCGGCTGTGATGTGGGCCTTCTCTACATGGCTTATCAGCTCTTCTTCATGGGAGGCGGCGAACTCGCACAGAGTGCATTTGTAGGGCTTGTGGAGAATGCGGATGTGACGGTCCAGCTCCTCGCGCTTCTTGAACTTCCCTTTGCAGAAGGTACAGCGGAAGCCCACAGTAGGGTTCAAAGACTGGTCATCCTGAGCGCCGGCCGGCTTGGGTGAGGAAGACGGCTGAGAAACTGTGTCTGGAGTGGCGAGCCCGGAGGAATGGGTGGGGGTGCAAGCTGACCCTAACTGCTGCTGATGGGTGTTTGAGCTGCTGTTGGGGCCCAGATGTGGCGTCTGAGCGGTCTGGAGGAGACTGCCACTCCCTCTCATCTGCTTGTCTCTTAGGATGGCCCTCTCCTCGAGCTCGTGCAGCAGCCGGTTCTCTTCTCGAACTCGGCCACGGCCTTTTCCCAGGTTCCCCAGTTTATGGGTGCGGAGATGGATCTTCAGGTTGCCCTTTTGAGCCGCTCTGTGGTCACAGTAGGGGCACTTGAATGGCTTCTCTCCCGTGTGTGTGCGCATGTGCAGAGACAGGATGCTGTTGAAACGGAAGCGCTTGCCACACAGTGGGCACGGGTACTTCCTGTTCTTGCGAGCATCGTCTTCGATATCATTCATCTGGGACATGATGCCCAAGTTCTGCCCATTGAGAAACTGCTGCAGGTCGACGCGCCCGTTTAACCCACTCAGCGCCCCTGCGTCTATGTCTCGATTGAGCTGATTGGCTAGTAGAGCCATCTGGCTGCTGATTGGTTGACTCGCCAGGGCTGCGTGGTGTGTCTTTTCATCCAACGGCGTAGCCGCCTTCTCTTCAGGAATCTGCTGCGGGCGGTGCAGGTCAGGAAAGGCGTGTCCTAACTGGGCGGTGAGCTGGTGAAGCTTTTGACTGATTGGGTAACGGCCGTTTAGAACAGCATTGCTCAGGTGGGCTTCGGCGTCAGGCACCGCTGACGATACACCAAGACATAAACTAGAGTCCTCCATCCTGAAGAAACAGAAAAATAAAAATCGTATTAGAAACATTTTTGACATATTTTAATATTTTACAGACATTCAATGATAGTGTTTGGGCGTTCATCCAACCACGTGTCTGGAAATGTGGATGCCAGTTGTGTTCCTGTCATAATTCTGCTGTTGGCCGTTTTTAGTAGTCAGGTCAGTGTACGCACACGTTATCCACAAGTAATGCTCCAAACACTCAGTTTTTCTGCTCTTGGATCTCTGTGATGTCATAGAGACACAGGATCAGATAAAAAGGATTTTTGTTTTGAACTGAAACTCAAGTAAAGCCACTCCAAGGATGAGAGTGTGGGGCTGGAGAGGAGCAGAATAGGTGCCCTGGTGAAATAAAAACACCAGTGTGAACTGTCAGCGCCGAAGGCCTGCGGGGATGCTGCGACTCAGAACTTTTTCAAAATGTAAAGCCGTTTTGGATGGAATAATTACTCTGTAAACACAGTGAGCAGTGTATAATTAAGCTACTTGTGCCCATCCTATCAGAATTCCTCCAATTACACGCCTTAATGAAATGGAGCAACTGCATTGCTGGGAAGCCACGGCAATACTACAATTATGATATTAACAATAGCACTTAAAACCAAGGGGTTACTCCAGTAAACACAACATTCTTATCTCGGTGCCACGACACTTGTCTTGGCACAATATTCCATTAAAGAGCCATATTACATTTGATGTGAATCGCTTTGCTCTCGCTCTTTCTTTCTCTGGCTGCCTGCGCTCTTCACAGTTTCCAGGATGGTGGAAACAACACGAAGATGCCGTGGATACACCGACACTGCTCTGTGCACAGCCCGCTCTTTGTTCTGCTGGCTTTTGGGTGAAATATGTCACAGTTTTCACACCGTGTTGTAACGCCATTAAACGTGTTTTCATTCCGTATGTGTAACATCGGCGAATGCATAAGTAAAAAATAAATAAACAACAGTGCTTTTAATGCACATCCATCTGCTCTCCAGATGGAGACGTATAAACATCTATGGCTGCTCGCAGGGGTCAAACCTGCAAAACAATAAGTGTGGTTCTGCTTAGGTCAACAAAATATTGTATAATATCTCATTAAGCTGATTAGTATGCTGCCTGGTAACAGCGGCAGCCACTGGACTTTAATGTAGGATTATAATCACCAAAAAGCGCTTTTGAGGAGAGGCGGCGTGAAGGAGTGGCATTAGGTGACATGTTAGGAAGCTCAGCGTACACTTCACAGGAGCAAAGGGCATCCACACTGGGATCCTTCTTCTCTTTCTCCACCTACGTTTGTGAAGCACACACCACACCACGTCGTGCTCGGCTTATGTGTTCATTCAAACCCCCCCCCTCCCCTCCCAGTAGGAGGTCAGCAGACATAAGGGCTGCCTGTTCTGGTACCACAGAGCCCTCCAACACACTGCCGATGGTGGATTCTTATCTCACTGACATGAATTAAACACTGTGGCCACTTTCCACTTGTGTGTAAAGGAATGTGACACTTGTGGGCTGCCCTTTGAATTCTCCTTATTTCTCCCCACAAGTATCGTAAAGCAATGCGCCTGAATTCATTAAGAGTATAATGGCTATGCTATGTTCTGCAGGCTTGCATACAGCACTTCGATGTGCTTCTGTCACAGATCTTATCTGACCCGAGTGACGCTGAAAGAAATCACTTTAGGAGTCTGCTAATAAAAAGTTTGTGCTCGAATGAAATATTTACAAACTGGCCACAAATGAAAGGAAAACCTTGAACGTGTGACCCCTCCAGCTGAGAGGCTGTGAGACGGTGCCGGGTCCGTTTTGAGCGCTCACCTTCCTGCCGTGACGATCTGCCCGATCTGCACCACAAACCTGATTTTTTGTGAAAATGTACCTACTTCCTGTCACTGCTGTCATTTCAAAGCAATCTTTGTCTTGCTGTTGTTCCACTTAAAATCATTCTACAGAAATGTAATCTCTATATTTTCCTGTATTTGTTCATTCAAGTACACCCTTAAACACAATACTGCTGAATTTAAAGGTCACACGTCATGTTGATAACTGGAACATAAGGCGCTAAATGATGTGAATTATGATATACCATCACAGTTACAATAAATATATTACTTTGTTCAGAGGTTGTCGAATAATTAAGATATTTTTTAACCTTCATTTTAGTTCATCCATTAAAAACAGTTGTTTTTAGCAAATTGGAAATAAAAATCTAATTTTCTTTTCATCAACCACAGGACTGAAATATGAGCCAAGACCTGCAGTTCGTCCGATATCCAGCAGGGGCAGCAGTGAGTCAGTCCCCACAGACCCCCGTGTTGAAACAGCACAAATAAACATGTTTACAGCCTGATACACAAACTTCACGACACCTGCACAGGGGGAGGATGTCGGCATAAATCACGCAGATTTAAGAGTGCATAATTATGGGCGTGGCCTAATGGTCCCATACACGCTGTGCGAAAGCTGACCGCTCCACCCTCTCGTCTAAATCTGGAAACAAAAAGATTTAATCAACCGTGGTGACCAAAACGTCACACTCTCTCAGACCAGGAACTGATCGGTGTCCATCTTTTACGTACAGTCTGTTTTAAAGCTAAACTTTTAAAGGACAGGAAGAAGCTTTTTCACACAAGCTGGTGTTTTTCCTTTAATTTGTCACCATATAGTTTTATCACACACGCTCCCACGTCGTGTGAGAATTACTGCTGGAAAGGATCAAACTTTGTTAGGCTGCTTTAAACGACTTGTGGTTTTAAATTGTATTTATGTGACACCCCATCTTCCATCAGCAGCCGTGCATATATTGGAGGAGACCTTATTTGAATGGGCCCTTTTTACAGAAGCGGCTGCCTTTTGGAATAGAAATCTGTGATTTAAACTAGGCTGATGAGCTGTTGCTCATTTGGGGAGATAGCAGCTTGCCCTTTTCTTCAATTTGATTTCTGCCTTTATCTTTAACATATAACAAAGGCAGATAGACAATGGAATAATGTGAAATGAACTGACGAATCCAGTTTGTGTTTTTTATAAACGTATCCTGGCTGACGAGCGTATGCAAATGAGGCACATTAATATGCTCGCCTTGCTCCCGAGTCATTTTATATTTTTTCCCCTGATTAAAAAGGACATTTCTTATGTGACATCCCCCCTCTGCTCACATCCGCACGCACGAGCACACGCGCGGGGGAATTGGAGGGCGGTGTACGAGACGTAGACACGCAGCCAGTCAAAAACGAGCCTCTGACTACAGACAACAATTCGATATGCGAGTGCCCTCTAAAAGACGCGGTGAGTGCGCTGCAGCTCGCTGCTCTCACCAAACCGAGCAGCTCGACACTGTCACAGGAGAACTCGGGTTCTTACCGGCCATCCCGGGGAAAGACTCGGGGCCCCGCTGTCCCTCGCCGCAGACTCCGTTACAAACGTCAGCCGTACCTTTGTGCTCTTACAGTACGTGTGCCGTTATTCTCTAACCTGTACGACCTTATCATTTCCTGGCATGTGCTGCAACGCTGCCTCATTAAAACTATTGGCTCCTCCGATACCTCTAAAACCACAAAGACTTCCTTTAGCATTTTCTCACGACGGTTCGCTTGTTGTCTTTATAGTTTGTGGTTTAATATTCAGCGAGGCACCACGTGCACTCACAAACACGGCGAATCCTCTGCACGCTCACACAAACTGATTTCACTTGGTTTCTCTTCAATCCTCAGCTTAATTATAAGTGGTATCTGTGACACAATGGAAGTATATTACAGTCACCATTTAAATGTGCTCAGTTCATTTCTTTCTTATCAATGGTAGCATGCATCATAAATGCATACAGGATTTAAATGTGCTCCTCTCTAATTGTAACCATATAAATTACTGCATATGAAAGGCACTCGCAGCATTAGGGATGGCCGCCTGTTATGAATTCATATTCAAATAAACAGCCTTCTTGGTGAATTTGCTGTCAGGCTCGAGTTTTGTCAGAAAACTTTTGGCTGACATTTAAGACGAGGAGGGTGGGGGGGATCGAAAAGCCATTAGTCGGACTTTACTTTGTTATTTTGGCATTTATCGACACGAAACCCATCGACTAATCACAATGCGATACCTCATTAAGTCCTAATGAACAAATTCATTGCGTTAAACAAATCAATCATTATTCACAATGTGCCGAATTCAATCATATCTGCACCGAATCGTTAACGAGACGCAGGGGCTGCGGCGACGGCGCTCTGATGTTGGAGGGACAACGTGGGCCATATGTTCCTCACGTGCTAAATATTTGGCGATTAGGCGAGCGGCGGGGACAGTTGAGTTCATTAAAAAGCTCTAAGTGTATTTTCAAAGTACAAACAGAGCTTCCTCATCTTTTCAAAGATCAATTACCTCTTGGCAAAAGACGGTTCGGTTCGAGTCGGAGCGCTGCACATATGAGTTTGTTCCCAGCTCGTGTTTTGTTCTATTGCAGGTGGTCTTTGCGAGACGTCTAATTAATCCAATAAAAAAGCCGCCTTGTTTTCCTTCCTCTCGCTCGCACTTTGACTTTGCCGCATTATTACTTTCTGTAATGAGGCGAAAACACTCTGCACTCAACTGCACACAGAAACAGTCGCAGAACACCTGCCAGATTCGAGCCCGGGTCCACCCGATGCCAGCGGGCCGGGACCCGAAACCCGCAAGAGGACGGGTGGTTTTAATACAAAGACATGTCTGCGTTTAGGAAATTCTCACTTAAAGCCAAAGAACGTGACGTTTACGCAGTTCCCAGCAAGCTAACGTCAGCTCTGCATTACACTAACATACAGCAGTTTTCCACAGAGCTCCTTGAACTTGAAAGAATCATAAGAACACGAGTGGATTAACACGATCCTGCTCCACTTCAACACAGACAGCACAAGAGAGCTGTGACAAACACGAATGAACAGGAGCCTCTCCCTCTCTCTCTGCACAATATGTCATTGAGGGCTGTTTAAGAGGTCCTGTCAACAGGTAGTTCAACTTTCAGCTCATCCCCGCTGATCAGCGAGGGCCCTCCTGACAGCGAGAAAAGAAAGACACCGGGAGGGAGCGGGAGGCACAGAAAGAAAAATGTTGTGGCTCTTTTTATCCGTCCGGCGCTCTGACAGCCTTGCGGGGGATGCCATGGGAGGAAGATCAATGCGGGACAAGCGGATTCCCACAGTTCATTGTTCCGGGCCGGCCAAATCATCTTCCCAAGACGGCCGGGAGCTCAAAGCCTCCCTTTATGATAACCATCCCTGGTATTATTCCCACTATGATGATGATGACCTGCAGATGTCTGTGTGTGTGTGTGTGTGTGTGTGTGTGTGTGTGTGTGTGTGTGTGTGTGTGTGTGTGTGTGTGTGTGTGTGTGAACACCTCTCCCCTCCCGAGCGCGCTACAATAGAGGTCACAGCGGCACGGTCGGACCCCTGCAGCAGCCGACAAAGGCGAGCGATGAGCACGGGATTAACAGTGTCAAACACTCGCTAAGCAGCGGGAGGGTACGGTCGGCGAGCAGAGACACAAAACAGGAAAATGTAGTAAATGATGTGAAAACTGTTCTCATGCATCAGACGGCTCTGTGCTCAGTGTCGTCTTATCCTGCTGAATATCACAGGTTCAGTCAGGATGTCATGTTTTAAAGGTGGATCCAGTCTCCTTCGCACTAAACATGACCGGGGTTCCTAACCACGAGGTCAGCGTGTGAGCAGCAATGGTCAGGTGGAAGAAACGAACCTATGGGTGACCAGAGCAGTTACTGAACACGTCGTGTAAACGTGCAGGGAGCAGAGGGAACATTCAGCCAAGTTTGAAAGCTGTTTTTCAGGTTCAGACTCTGGACGTGATCGTCGCGTCTCTCACGCAGCTCCCACTGCGATTATTCCATCATACGATGTAACATCATATCCCGATCCTCCTCTTCCTCGTGTTCTCTGATATTCTTGCGTAACCATTTTTTGATGAAGCACATCTCTGGTATCTACAGTTTTCCTGTTTATCGTCCATGGTTGGCTTCCATATGTGAGCACAGGTGTAAACCCAAAAGCTGCGTGGGTGAGGTTCAAAATGTTCAGTGATGTACCTGCGTGCTGTGGTCTGCTCTGTGTTGGTGACTAAGCTCTTCTTCCTGTCAAATCAGTCAGAAAAACCAGGGCACAGTTCAGTGTGTGTGTGTGTGTGTGTCGGACAACAAACATGGCAGTGTAGCGCGCTCACGCATGGTTAGAAAGAGGACAGAGAGACAATGACCACAGTGTATCTGTCACAGCTTACATCACTGGCTGCTCTCTGTGCTGCATTTCAATGCTGCACACACACACACACACACACACACACACACACACTCGAGGAGAATGTGTGGGTCACACCGCGGGGCGCGGTGGCGATGACCTGCCTGATTCGGGATTGAGACTAATCGTCAGTGGCGTTGAGGCTCTGTGTGATTTTCAGGTGACGGCGGCGAGGGCGAGGCAAACGCAGAGGAAGAGAAAGTCGCTGAATGTCAATACGGCCTAAATAACAGAATATCAGAAATAATTGCTGTTTTCTTCCACTCACGCTGGGCGCTTTCTGGTGGAGTTTTGCATAATGACTCCAGCGGAGGGGGGGTGGGGGGGGTGGGGGTGGCTGTGGAGGTAATAGAGGTGGTGGTAAAGGGAGGGGTTGTTGTGACAGGTGCTGAAATCCAACGAGGGAGGCGAGGGAGACAAAGGTTCAATTTACTAAGAGGAGACTTTAATTGTTACACAGCTAATTAAGAGAAGAAGGATCTTTTCTGCACTCTCGACTGTTTACCGAGAGCTGCGTGTGCAGACTCGGGGAGGCAGGCCCATCCTATAGCGTGCACGCACCCACCGCAACATGCAACATATCTGTTTCACAGCTTCTCTGCGCTGGGAGTTTGGGACTTTCTCTTTCTTTTTCCAAGTGAAACAAAAGTCTATGGCTAATTAGCAGCACTCATTACAGGAAGCGAGTCAGGTAATTATTTTACATCATGCTGCCGATAATTGAATGATTCTTCAATGTCTGAATGTCTGTTTGAAAGTGCCCCCCCCCTTTTCTCTTTCTTTGAGGGAGATAAGAGAGAGGCTGGATGGATACAGGTACTGCTGCCATATGCTCTTCAATGAAAAAGCTCTTCTGTCGAAGCAAATGGGATTTTTAAATATTGAAACTGCTGCATGTCTTTTTAATATGACCGTGTTAAATCTCTCTTTATTCCATCACTTTGATAAAGTCTGTCCTCTTCTTCTTTGTTGGCTGCGAGGAAGCAAAACTTTGGCTTTCTGAGAAGAAGAAAGTTATTGTGCAGCTGTGCGGCGTCTTGTTGTCTTTAAGCAGCACGTTTCCTGTTTAAGAAAGCAAACTAATCTTATCAAAGCCATCAGGAAGCTGAGACTCGAGTGGAAATGCTTGCGATTCTCTGCATATGTTCGAATATCTCTTAGTGGCCTTATAACTGCTTTTGTTCTCACGCGCTGTCGCCGAGGCCGGCGGAGAAGAAAAAACGCTGCGCTCGGCGTCGGCTCTCTCTCCCTTTAGCTCAGATGTGCGCGCAGAGCTAATGTGGCACTTTATATAAAAGCAGAGACAGAGAGCCAGCGTGCATGTGTGCTTTAAGGCCAGGGTGTATTTATTACGGACTAATTGTAGCAGAGGAAGTGCTTTAGAGGGGTGTGCTCTCGGGAGAGAGGGCGGAGGGCCCCGGGGACATAAGAGAGCGTGTTTATCTATCAGACGTTATCAGAAAAACAAAGTGCTGACTGCTCTTAAGATTAGAGATGGGGTTTGGGGGGAGCGGGAGGGGATGAAAAGGTTTACAGAAGGAAATAAAAGCAGCGAAAGGCTGATAAAGAGAAAAAGAGTCAAAGAGGAAGAGAGATGCCAGTGAGGCAGCGTTTGCATCGATGCCAGTGACTCAGTGAGAGGATGCTGTGATTAAAGCAGGAAGTTGGTGAAACCTCAGAGGAGCCAGGCTCTTTTCTTCTTCTCCTGCAGGCCTCTCTGTGAACCGGACTACAAAACACACACACATTTACTGTGAGCACCCAGGTGTGTGTGTGTGTGAGAACATCAAAGTGTTGATTTTCAGAGATTTTGAGGTAAAAGAAGTATGACTTATCGATTGATGGATTATTAATAGAAGGTCAGATGTAAAGGTGATAATTAAACACATCCAGGTTTTTGATGGCAGCATCCGTGACCGCACAGCGGCATTTAACTTCACTGAGAAGCTGGAGTATGTTTGTCATGTGACGTCTCTGCGCCGTCCTGCTCCAACGTGAACGAGTCGCAGAACGTTTTCACGCCAGGCCCCCCTTTTTTACAAGAAAAATGTTCGCGCCCCCCCCACCACCTAACCCCCCCCACACAAACACATCCTCCAAACACACACACCCATATTTTGTTTATAAACTCCATTGCGGTTTATTTCACACCTCAAACATTTAGTAAACAATTAAGCAAATACAAGTAAACGACAATAAATTACAGGTAGTAATAAAATATACTACTAACTCTTTTACGCTGCGTCCACACCTACACGGGTATTTTTGAAAACTCAGCTGTTTCTGTGCGTTTGGGCTTTTCGTCAACACGCAAAACGGCGTTGCGATTCACCGAAACGGAGATTATTTAAAACTCCTTTTTGCGTTTACGTGTGGACGAGGATTACAGAGTTCGTCACGCAACGTCAAAGGTATGTGCCTCTTTTCACGCCACGCTGTGCGCCACGTTATTGTTTACATGAGATGAATTGCAGAATGGCAGATAGAGACAAAATACTGTTACTGTTAATCTGACTATCTTCAGGTTTTACACACTTACATATACAGGCCAGCTACTGTCCCTGCATTTAGAAAGGCAGAGGCGTCACGGTGTAATTATTTTACATGTAGTTGTTTTTTTCCTGTGTAATAATATTCAACATTGCTGTCAATACATTTTTCAAAAAATGTCTGTCTGTGCAAAATGGGTTTAAACACATAAACAGCTGTGGGATACTGTTTGTCCGTGATTTGAACCGGAGGAACAAATTACGGCAGGATCAGCCTGATATTATTTGTATCCCGCTGTAACTTTACTGCATAAAGAGCTAACATGTCCAAAATGTCAGGAGTAGTTAGTTATTACAAGAAGTGTTTGTGAACTAAAAATGAACATTGTTGGATCCTGTTTGTCCGTGATTTGGAGAGCCCAGCGCTGCTCCCGACGCAGGGAAACTAATTTTGCAGGGCAGACCTACCTTGGCACTTGTGCAGGTGAAGCCAAAGGGAAGACATGCTTCACCATATTTTCTAGTCTTTGGCTTGGAAGGAAGTTGGTTTGGAAACATATTTGGCGATGCTTCATCTCCTGCTTTGCGTTTGTGTGGGAGCCCCGTCAAAAACCTGTCCACAGTGTCCAAGCGCTCTTTTTTTTCTTTTTTCTTTTCATACCCCCCCCCCGCAATGGCTCTGCGCCCCCCCTAGGGGGCGGGCCCCACACTTTGGGAACCTCTGGTTTACAGGAACACAGCGAGCCCAGTCTCTACGGCCTCGCAGCCGTATCCCTTCAGTTCAGGGAGGCAGGAACTATACATGGTTCGACTTCAGACGCTAGACCTGCTTACGGCGCAACCAAAGACAACATGTATACGAGCACACAGGTGAGTTTACTGTGGCCGTGACCGAGCTGTGGACACATCACAGTTCAGGCAGACGTTTGAACTAAAGGCTGAATAACGTCCGTCAGCACCGAGTAAAAACGCTCCTTCGTACAGTACCAGCGTTGTGTGACTTTGAAGGTATCTGTTTCCCATGATTCCTTGCATCTGTCCACAGCTGAGCTTCATCTCGGAGCCGTCAGTCTGTCAGTCTGTCTGTCTGCCCGGCCAACGCTGCATTTTCCTCATTCTTCTCTGCCCTGCTTGACCTTCAGCTCTGTCACCGACTTATCTTCCACAACAAAGGCTACGCTACACACACTCATTAAAAACACACACACACACACACACACACACACACACACACACACACACACACACACACACACAGAGTCTGTTGGGGGCTAAGTTCATTAAGACACTGGATGTTTATAATGAAAAATGACCTCTCTGAAGTACAAAGTATGAACAGTATGAATTCATTTCCTTTATTAAAACTTACTGCAGCACACACACACACACACACACACACACACACACACACACACACACACACAGAGCCTTCTCGCTGCTGATGTCCAGTTAAAAACACTTCCACCGAGGCGATTGCTCTTCTGTGGATCTAACAACATTCCCACCAAACGTGAGTGAATCTGAAGCTCTGCCTGGACTGTGAACGATTCAGATTCAACAGGAAACAACGTCCACGGAAACCTGCTGTCCATATGAAGGAAAGCAACATGCAGAAACGATGTGTTGTTCCTAGAGTATTTAAAAGTAGAATGGGAGGCAGAGCCTTCAGTTTTCAGGCCCCTCTTCTGTGGAACCAGCTTCAGGAGATTCAGGAGACAGACACTATCTCTACTTTCAAGATTCAAACTTTCCTTTTTGCTAAAGCATGTAGTTAGGGCTGGACCAGGGGACCTGTGACCTGCTGATGTCAGAAGGTCAACAGGTGTTTGAGCGATTTCAAGTGATGATGGATCAAACTGTCTGACAGCAGCTAGCATAGCAGCCAGTGGCTAGCTGCTTAGCAGGACAAACACACAGAGAGTGGGGAGCAGCCCCGGGCGTTGGATTGTGGGCAGCGGTGGCGGGAGGCGGAGCTGTGGGTAGTTCTAATCTGCCCTCTGCTACCCCCGCCCTCCCCCTCCACCCCCCATTCTTTCTGCCTCACCTCTCAGTAGTGCCCCCCTCCTCCTCCCCTCTGCCCCTCCACGCTCCTTCCATCCCTCTCCATATTTTCTCCCCCTGCATCTGATTAAGTTAACAATGTGGTGTTATTTGCATGCTGATTTTGCAGACCCCACCGCCCCCACCCACTCTCCCTCTCTCCCTCTCTTTCTCTCAATTCTCTGACAAACAAGAGAGGCAGGATCAGAGTAATGTGATAGCACAGCAGCCAGCCAACGCAATCTGCCTCAAAGACCAGGTGTTCGCAATCCACCTCCCTCTTAATTCCTGCCTCCATCATTTCTCTTGTTTTTATTCCTGTTATTCTTCGCTTTCATTCCCTCCCCTAGTTCTTCGTCTTCGTCTCCTCTCATCTATCCCTGGTGTGTTTATAAGGTTGTATTATAATCAAATCTGGAGCAAGGGAGGCCTGTCTTTTTTTATTAATTATAGGCCACAGCTGATGTGAATGTATTCCGAAAGCATCTTCAAAATAGGTCGGCGGTACAGTTTGCTATTCTTATCACATTTAAATGTCAACATGGTGCAAAGCCCTACAAATTAGTTCAGGCAGGCTTCAACCCCCATTTAACATTTAAAGCGCCATTCTGTAGGGCTCAAAGAGCGATTTAAATCAGTTTACGCACACACACACACATGTGCACAGATAGTCTTTCAAACTTCTCATTTCAACACAGACATTTAACTGCCAACCTTTGCCTGAGAGAATTCAGCTCTCCCTCTCGACGGGGTGGGGGTGGCAGGGTGACGGCACAAAAAAGACATATAAAGCAACAGAAACAATGCATTAGCTTTTATGAATAATAAATTCGCCCGTTGTTCCGTGCAGAAAAGATCTCGCTTTTCAGCATCTCCGCGTAAATCCGCCGTCCGGATGAATAAATCAGAGCACGGAGACGTTTTCTTAAGTTGTAGCTCATTGCTGCTAAACAACAACAATGATGTGAAATGCACGCGTGTGTTTGCAGAGCCAGCTTTAACCCCTACAGAGCTGCACGACACAATAGAAGGCCGGCTCTGTTGTTCTACGCGCCGCTGGCCGGGCATACCAAACGCGCTTCACCTATCGCCTCCGCCGCCACACGCGCAGAAATCTATTGACAGGAACCTAATCAACCGGCGACGATCCACATAAAACAGCCTCCATTAGTATCCCTGACAAAGTACCACCACATTATCGGTCTTTCAAAAGGAAATCTGGGATGCCAACTGTGAATTAAACGGCAGGAACGCAACTCGAGAAGAACCTCGGCGTTGACAAGGAACATCCAGAGACCACGCGGGCGCATCTGAAGCTCTTTTCTGAACCGAGAGTTTCTGTTATATTTCAGTCTGCTCAGAATGACGCACACTGAAAAAAACGCCATTCAGGGCGACTCAGGTAATGCCGGCTCCTCTTTGCTTCTCTGCTGCATGTGAAGCACCGTCAAACAGGTGGAACAAAGTTTGAATCAACCATTCAATTCAGTTTTATTCATATGGCGCCAAAACTAACCGACCCCTCAACACTTCTCGAGCAGAGGCCGACCGGCGTATAATGGAAAGTTGTTTAAAACACGTGTTTTTGTGGGATCGCAGGTCTGGACTGTGATTTTTCATCTCAGCAAGCCGCGATGCTTCGCCGTGAACCGTGGCTAACAGATTTAGCACTAATGCCCAAATCAACAGTGAGCCGGGTTAACTCCTTTATTTGTGTTCGAATGATTGAAAACCACAGTTAATGAAACGGAAACGTTTCGGATATAGAGACAGAAAACGGTATAGGTGGGATAAAACACAGTCGAGTCGCTGAGTTAGTTATGGATCAACTTTAAGGAGGTTTGTGCAAAAACAGGTTGCTTCAGATAAGCCACACTCTTCTTTGTTGTTTAATCTGTGGTTTGAGATTACCTCCATGTCATTTATTTACAGGCTCGGTGTCAGCAGCCACCGAAAAGAAAGAAAATCGGAGGCGTCGCCTCTTAAAACGCTAAATGAGTCGACAATAAAAGAGTGCAATCAAAACCGCTGCGTTCACTGACCTCACTGGGTACAGAGCTGCCTCCGAGAAAACCAAGTCAAGTGTGCAGTTTCTCTCTCACACACACACACGCGCGCGAGCCTGTGTTTGGGGCTATGACAGGGCGAGGAGGATGAAGGATGCAGGATGAAGAGCGTGCCCGGGAGCGCACTGAGCCCTGCAGCAGGAGGCCTGCAAGCAGCCTCGCTCTGCATCATTACACCGCCGACCCCGCTACTTCCTCCCAGCGCACGGACGTCTAACGGGGACTCGCCGACCTAAGGCAGGAGGACATCCTGAGAATGTACGCGGTCTAAATGGTGATCCACATCGCTAATACACTCCTCTATCGAGTTACATCCATTTGAGTTATTTATTAGTTAGTCTATCGTTACACTATATACAACTTAGTATATATTAGGTAGCCTAATATGAGAACAAGAGCCAGTGTAGGGGTCACAGAGAGACTCGAGTATCAGCTTACAACTGCCCTATTACATCAGCATAAGTAACTGAATCCAAAGAGCTAACTAGCTTATACGAGACCCAATCCCTCTGACTGGCTTTACCTCCAGGCTCGGCTATGACTCCTTCCCATCCAGCCCAAAGCGCAGGGCTCTCTGGGTGTGCCTAATGTGGACTTGCTGAAATGTCAAAGCATTATATATCCTTTTACGCACAGAGTGGACCCTGAGGGTTTAATTGACTATGCTGTAAAGTGAGTTTGAGAGCCACGAGAGAACCCGATGAAGATGAATATGTTTCATTAGAGGGCAAACAGAGCCTGATGGCGGGGATTGGCATTGAGAGAGGAGAAAGAGAAATCCATCCATAGCTGTCCGCTGCTTGGCTACCCACCTCTGGTGCTGCGAGCAGGTTACCGATCCCCGTTTGCACGCCTCCTTCGCTCGGCCTTTCTTCTCCTTTCAAACCAGAAAAGAGATCGCTCCAACAACCGCCTGGCGACTTCAAATGCTCGTCAGAAGCAGCAGAAGAGAGTAGCAGACAAAGAGAAGGGAAGGGGCCCCGCACCTATCCCGCGGCCCTCGTTTACCAATTAGACTGAGTACCTGCTGACAGGTGGGTTGTCACAGTGCCTGCTTAGCCACCCCACTCCCCCCAAATCTCCCCACCCTTCAACATCCCATCACTTTCCATCGTGCTCCATTACAGCTTCCGTGTGCTTTGAGGAGGAAGCTCGTGGCGTCTCCAGGCAAGCTGATGAGATAACAGCGGAGGAGGAAGAGCCCGGCTGAGGCTTTGATTCTGGAGCGAGACGTTTTCCGCTCTCTCGCCACTGACTTAAAGCTCGGCATCCACACGTTTAATCGAGGGGGTCACGCCGTCGCTGAGCGGGAGGCCGGGTTCTCTCGCCTTTTTAGCGGGTTCTCCTTCCTGAAACACTGCAGGGAGGTTTGAAGACCCCCTCCTCACCGCCCCCTACCCATTTCCCCTCTGTCGTGCTGTCTCAGAAACTCAGCCAGCCAACGAACACGACTGAGACAAAACACGACCATAATGGCTCATTAAAGGGAATGGAGACGACTTAGGAAAACAAAGCAGCCTTCACGAGGCTGTCACCGAAACTCCTGCGGTGGTACGTCCAAACTCCAGCTGGTGACAACGAGGCAAAAATGTCTTCCTCCCACCGAAACTCGCGGCGGTTCGGAGTGTTTTGATTGCACTCGACACGTCTTTATTTGTTCGGTGACGAATCTAATGTGTTCTCGGCAGAGTGACAGACCACTGCGCTCCAGAGAGAGCAGCCGGGGGCGCAAGCAGCGAGGTGCAAGGAAGTACCGCCACATAATGTCCAAACAACAGGAAGTCAAAGTTCAGTCCATCTCAAGATAATCCTATTTTGTCTGGCACTTATTTTAGCCCCTCCCCCATTAGGAAAACTTACCCAGAATATTCCCAGTACCAGGAGAAACGCTGTGCAC
>NC_052942.1:41406310-41411310 GCF_013358895.1 Oreochromis aureus | reverse complement strand
GAGCCATACATTCACCCACAAACCGGGGGGTGGGGGGGGGACTGAGTGAAAGAGACAAAAAGGAAGGAGAAGGTGGAAACGACGAAGGCAGAAAGAGAGCAAAAGAAAGGCAATTAATGACAGAAGAGGAAGAAGAGAGGCTAACAAAAGGACGAAGAGAAGGGGAGGAGGATGAGGAGGGAAGGGGCAGGGGGTTTCAGTTAAATAGTGATTTCATCATGTGATTTCGGGGGCGGGGGTGTCTATGGCAGCTCTAAAACACATAACTTTTTACGAAGTGAAAATCAAATATTAAAAATGACAGGCCTTATAAGTGCGCTGAGTGAGCTCGGGTCACGGAGGGAGGGAGGCGCGGGCGGCTTGTCAGCTACTATCTGTCAGGGCGAATTAGAAACAATCAGGGCCGAGTGAAAGGGAAGGTGATTGTTATTAAGCGGCGGGGCCCTGCGAGCGGGCTCCCCAGATGTGGCCGTGCATATAAAAGAACAGGAAGCCGGCGGTTTAATTCAGGAAACTTGCCGAGGCGAGCGAGCAACGCCACAAAAGAGGAGAGGGAGGAAGGACAGAGGAAACGGGAGGAGGGGGGCACAGGGCTTCGAGCCGCTAATATGCTGGAAGTTACTTTGATAACACGTCGGGCTTTTGTGGAAATTTGGAGGGGGGCCGTTTCCCTCCGTCTGCGCACGGGGAAGAAGCCGGGCGGCCCGCAGAGACGAGGAGAACCGCAGGTGAAAGCGAGTTCCCCGTCAGGCCGCTGCCCTAAAACTGCTCTTTGACAGACAGGAGGAGGTGGGGGCTGCCTGCTCGGGGGGGGGGGCATTTGAGTGACAGTGAGCAAGCAAGAAGCACAATGGCCGCTGTGACGGCCTGCCACGCCGCGTTTTACCAGCTGAATCAAGTAAAACTCTACAGGTTTCCACGACGTTCAACAAGCCGCTCTTACTCAGGGACAGTTCATAAACATCACTACTTCAGTGATCGTTGTCTTTGATTCAGTCTCTGTTTTATGAACGTGCTGCTTCAGCTCCTCGAACACGTTTAAACATAAAACATCAGCCTCCACCTTTCAGCAGGGAAACTACCTGTGCCAGTTTCAGTGTGACCTGTCGACCATCGGCCTTCAAACAGCTGGAAGCCACAGCTGTGTGCCAAGGATGGTTTTTTTAAACAAAGTCTTTTTAATACGAGCTTTTCCTTTATTTATATAAACAAAAACAGAAGGATTACAGGTGATCTGTACTTCTGGGATAATTAGCCCGTACACTTAAGGCTGACAAGTTAAAAAAAGAAAAAAATATATCATGATAATTAAAGTATTTCCCCAGATAACACAGTCCCTCAAAATAATCCCACTCATTCCCACCCAGGTCACTAGACCTGTACACCGTATTTCCACACAGTGGAAATTTTTACAGTGCACTGCGGGGGCCCAATCACCGGCGCGAACGGCTCGGAGACACAAAGTCAAGTGGATCCATTGTGTCTCCGATAGTTTCACTTAACACTAGTTAGGTGAAATCAATGGGAAGTACAGGAGGAAATGAAGGAGGCTGTTAAGACGGCTTCTTTCATATAGTGCTTCTGTCTGGGAGCGTGAAGGGCTTTGATTTCTGTTTACTTTGTAGTCGGAGATATCGCAAGAAATTATCCCTCCCCTTAAGAGTCCCTGATCATCCAATAGGTGGAAATAAAGCAGACTTGTTACACGCTCCCTCTCTCTCCCCCTCCTGTCGTCTTTATTGTGGTGATCAGTCGAACGCTCGCCTAACACGAGCCGTCTCTGGTTTCCACCTCCCGGGTTTTTCTACTCTGCTGCCACTGCTGATGTAGCGGAGGTTATGGTGTTAAACACGGAGCTGCTAAACGTTCCCCAAGGTAATAACAGTCGGTGTATGTACGGCGCCACGCAGCGCTCTACGGCAACGGGAACTTTGTACCAACTGTGGAAACGCAGAGAGGGAAGAAGTGACGGGTTCAAAGCAGCTTTTAGTCGCATCGTCTGTTTAATTATACCTGCGATTCATATTTTTAAAACACAGCTGTGAGTCTCTGTCAGCTGTCAGAGCGTTTGTAACGCCGGAGGAAGATCGGGGAGGTCGAGCCGACTCGGGAACAGCGGTAATGTGGATCTGTACGGGCCGGAGCACGCACTCACACCTGTCTTATGTCACCTCCTCCAGTTCATGAACTGCTCCATCTTCATCCCTCTGACCGGAGAGCGAGGAGATCAAGACGGATTCAGGAACGCGGATCAGAGCCGATGGCTGTAAAGCAGGACTGTTCAAGATTTTATACATGACCTCTTCTGTTTGTCATGTGACCACAGTGTAGTTTGTTGGCCTTTTATTTCTTGGGATTGCGTTTACACTTCAAAAATCATAAAAGCTGCATTAGCATTATTCCACTGAGCACAGCTTGTAATTATCATAAACTTTACTTCTGTACAAAGATGATTTTCTGCACTGATTCAGAAACCTTTGGAGAGATCCTGTCGGCTCCTGTGAGGGAAGCACAGAGATGCTAACTGCGTCGTCCCGGCAGGTCTGTCTATAGGGTGGAGTTACAGCATTTTGACCTCCTCGGACTCCATCTAACAATCACCATAAAACCATAAACCGTGCTGAAAACGACTCGTCGTCCTTTTGTGGGCTTTGGAGAAGCGTGGCTGAAATGTGCCTCTGCGAGCATCCAGAGGACGATGACGATGATAATGAGATTATTTATCTTCAGATTTCTCTGAGTAGTTTCTGCAAAACGTTACATTATTCCTTCCTCCTCTTCCTCACCCTCCATGAGAAATGTGACTTGCTTAATAATGTGGAACAACCTCTTTAAGTAGGTTTCCTTTCAATTAAGATCATCCACCAAACTAATTAACAGCCCTGTCTCAGAGAGAAAGCAGCTATATGAAGACATATGAGAAATAAAAGAAGCACAAACTCAAATCTGAGCAGGCAGCTGACGGTACACCCCTGCTGAAGTGTAATGGACGGTGTGTTGTGCAGTAAATGTTGGGCGCGGGGCTTCAGATTCATCAGCTCACTGCAATGATTCGACTTCGACGATCTTGTTGGTGACTATTGGGTCTCTGAGCTGGTTAAGCGGATGATGGGTTGGCTGAGTATCTTTCACATCGCCTCTGAAACATGGCTGCTGACAGTCTGTGTTAGGAGGTCGTGGCGCTGAGAGCAAGCTTTGTCCCTGTTTGGACCTTTTCTCGTTCACACATTCAGCAGTAGAAAACGACCGAGTGTGGGGTTAAAATAAGCACACTGAGCTGAGACAGAGGTGCTCATCTGCCTTCTGATCAGAGCAAAAGTTTAAAAATGAAATCAGTGGAATAAAAAAGCACCAAATTCACTTGAATCCAATCCCACATTTTCTGTAGGAACCCAAATCCAGGCCACGTCTAAGATTTCACAACGATTAGCAGGGAAGGATGAGCAGGGATATAGAGATGTACCAGAGCAGCATTAGCCATTAATCACCAAAGGTGGAGCGGCAGGGAGAGAGGGAGCCTTAAACACTGACCTAGCATGACCCGGCCTGGGGCTGTGTGGTCCTCCAGGGGTCCGTCCGCCTGTCGACGCTCGGCACACACAGAACAAACACTCCGTGCCAGCTCGTCGTCAAAATCGTTTCTGATATTTATGATGGAGCAGAGCGCAGAGTTTACATTTCTGACAGCTGGCGTTTAACTTCCTAATACTGCATAATGCTACCCCTCTGCTTCTTCTACAGTGATCATTTTGGTTCACTCTGCTTCTTTGTTCTGCACATCTCATCTTTTACCTGAAGTTTCAAATCTGGTTTCAGTATCTGTGGCTTACATGGGTCCCAGGCGTAAAGAAGTAAAACATGAAGGCCTTCACAGATCACCTGTTTGGAATAATCAAAATCAACAACACAAACTACAAAACAGATGACAAAGCTTCATCCTCGTGTCCTCACCTCAAGCCTCATCTCCTGAGCTGAGGTCAGGGCTCTAGCACACCAATACCACTGATATTGTTGCAATTAAATATAGTCAGCAAATCAGACATCCAAGCCTCGGGACAGCTGACAACGAGCCGGCTAAACAACAACAGAGCCTAACATTATGCCAGCTAATGTTACGCTCAAGAGTCTTAAACATCAAACTTTCCAACTGAAAAACTGTTTGATTATTTTCTCACATCATATCAAAGAGTGCAACACTAAGAGTGCAACACTTCAAAGACAGTTTCACTTATGCCAGTTAACAGCACTTAACAGAGGCTAACAGTAGCTAACAGAGGCTAACAGCCCCTAACAGAGGCTAACAGTAGCCAACAGCACATAACACAGGCTAACAGCCCCTAACAGAGGCTAACAGTAGCTAACAGCCCCTAACAGAGGCTAACAGCACCTAAAAGAGGCTAACAGTAGCGAACAGCACCTAACAGAGGCTAACAGCCCCTAACAGAGGCTCACAGTAGCTAACAGAGACTAACAGCACCTAATAGAGGCTAACAGTAGCCAACAGCACATAACAGAGGCTAACAGCCCCTAACAGAGGCTAAGAGTAGCTAACAGCACATAACAGAGGCTAACAGCAGATAACAGAGGCTAACAGCCCCTAACAGAGGCTAACAGTAGCTAACAGAGGCCATCAATAGCTAATGGAGGTTAACAGCAGTTTTTACGGACAGTAAAGTTCAGGATATCATCAACACTTCAGTACGGCGGTAAATCTGGTAACCAAAATTTCTCTTTTGCTCTTTTAGCGGGGTGTTTCCTTGCAGCTGATTTGTAATCACGATCTTTATGAACTTCTTTATGAACAAACTGTTCATGTCACAAAACAAGCTATCATTAGCTAATGTAAAATTCTAGCTAATGATATTATCTTTCTGAAATGGGTGTTTTTCTCCAGGTGCTCTAGGCTTATCAGAAAACATGCTGGGTTCATGCTGTCCGTGACATTTGTGGAGGACTGAAAACAATAAATAATAATCACATGACTAAAAGTAAAAATACCA